>NW_025935008.1:0-32156 GCF_000764305.2 Hyalella azteca | reverse complement strand
TATTGCAGCGCATGACCGTACTGAACCGTCGCGCCCGTCTCGGCCGTAGGCGCTGTGGCCGTAATATTGCAGCGCATGACCGTACTAAACCTTCGCATCCGTCTCGGCCGTAGGCGCTGTGGACGACTTTAGCTTGCAATACGATTGCGTAAATTGCACAAGTGGGGCGAGACTGCTAGAACTTTTAACTAATAGTGCTCCTAATGCGTAGTTTTTTAGTTGAGTATCCATTATAATTGAACAACGGTAAGCTCGGGGTGGTAAAATGGTAAGTTAAGAAATTCCTGCCACGTGTTCTGAGCAAATAATATTATTCCAATGATTGGTGAAAATTGGTTTTGACGAGGAAATGTGATACGGACTTTCCCGTATCCTAATATTACTCTGTCAATTGATTTTCTGATAGATCTTCTAAGACAATTGGAAATCTTTTGGATTACCAACATTCTTCTACACGCCTTAAGAATCAAACAAGGTTGATGACGAAGTATGCGCCAAGTTCATCGTAGCAACTTCCCCGATGCGTCATATAAGCCTGATTCTGCATTAGTTAGCCATGGAGTTACTCTTGTTATCAGTGTTCTCGGACCGGGGGCACCGCAAAATCTCAAATTTACTGTACAGTCTATAATTGTTTCTTCGTTCTAATAATTTTTGAGGCTAAAAAGCCACCAGAGGTAAATCTTATTGACGGGGAATGGTACACTGGATTAAGTCTCTAGAGAATTTCTGTACAATGGTGTACATATCGATGGGTACACAGATGGTTGCACATCAAGCGTAACTGATTATTTATGACGGGTAAAGTAAAGTTAACAGGTGTCGCTCAATTCAACCCTCCACTTCAACAGAAAACGCCAACAAGATATTCCTACAAGATTATGTAGGAATATAATGGTTTCGTGAAAGATGCTTGCCTTTATAATAGACTCGATACTTAGTGGTCGAGTTCAGTGACGTATCCGCTGACATTCAGATTAGTGGTCATCAAAAGCTCGTCTCAAACGCGCTCGTGTGAAACATACGTCACTACAAGCGTGAGTCGAAATTTTATGAAATTAAAAAAACGCCTGAGCACGATCGTATTAGGATATTTCCAGGAATTGTTGACATTTTCAGACAACTATTGATGTTTTCGCGATCAGTTATTTCATTAACTGATGAAAGATATGAAAAGCGAGCTGCACTACTGACGAAATGAAATTTCTGACGTTGGCTGCAAGTTTTTTTTATTAGTTTTCATTGTCTGCCTGAACCGCAGAAATTATCTCAACTATGATTATTTATATTCTTAATTTCTGAACTTGTTTCATGCAGCCAACGTCGAAAATTTCATTTCGTCGGTAGTGCAGCTCGCACTTGATATCTTTCATTTAATGCATGGATTAAAGGATCGCAAAAACAATAATAGTTGTCTCGAGTTGTCAGCAATGGCTGGAGATTATCCTAATATGACGGTGCTCAAGCCTTTTTATATTAATTACAAAAAATTTCGGCTCACGCTTGTAGTGACATAAGTATCACATGAACATGTGTGAGGCGAGCCAGTGATGATATGATTCTGAATGCCAGCGTTTTGAAGGTCACTAAACTCGCCCACAAATTATCAAAGTCTATTATTAAGACAAAGATTTGATTCGATACTACTTTAAAGTTATAGAACGAACACTAAAAGTGGCCACTTTCGCTTTGGACTCCGCCCAATGTTGCAGCGTAGTGGCGCGTTCATGGCGACAATTTCCTTATCCTAAATTAATAAGCGCAATCAACGACTTTAGCTTGCAATACAATTGCGTAAATTGCACATGTGGGGCGAGACTGCTAGAACTTTTAACTAATATTGCCTCCTAATGCGTATTTTTTTAGTTGAGCATACATTATAATTGAACAACGGTAAGCTCGGGGTGGTGAAATGGTTAGTTAAGAAATTCCTGCAACGTGTTCTGAGCAAATAATATTATTTCAATGATTGGTGAAAATTCGTTTTAATGAAGAAATGCGATACTTAACCGTATCCTAATATTACTCTATCAATAATATTGACTTTTTGATATATCTTCTAAGACGATTTCTGGAACTCATTTGGATGACCAACATTCTTCTACACGCCTTAAGAATCAAACAAGGTTGATGGCGAAGTATGCGCCAAGTTCATCGTAGCAACTTCCTCAATGCGTCATAAGCCTGATTCTGCATTAGTTAGCCATGAAATTACTCTTGTTATCAGTATTCTCGGACCGGTGGCACCGTATATATGCAAATTCACTGTGTTTAAAATATCGTAAATTTTAACTACTTTTGAGCCTGAAAAGCCACGAGAGGTAAATCTTATCGTCGGGTAATGGTGAACTGGATTAATTCTCTAAAGATATTCTGTAGAATTGTGTACTTACCGATGGGTACACTAATGGTTGCACATCTAGCGTAACTGATTATTTATGCCGGGTAAATTAAAGGTAATAGGTGTCGCTCAATTTAACCCTCAAAAAACGTCAACAAGACGTTTTTTTGAGGGTTGATGATTGAGGTTAATGATTATCATTAACCTTGTTGAGGGTTAATGATTCAAAACGCCAACAAGACGTCGTTCCCTAGCTCGCGTGGTGGCTTTCCTTCCCTACGATGCAGTGGCCTGTGCACC
The DNA here is from genome assembly GCF_000764305.2 of Hyalella azteca. Taxonomy (NCBI): domain Eukaryota; kingdom Metazoa; phylum Arthropoda; class Malacostraca; order Amphipoda; family Hyalellidae; genus Hyalella; species Hyalella azteca. The sequence goes on along the minus strand of NW_025935008.1, from coordinate 29,515 downwards.
CTTGATGCCAGCAACATCGCCGTCACATTAATATCTTCATCAGTATCACTACCTACATTATACGATCATCACTACCTACATCATACGTGAAACATCATTGGGTCAGGTGTGAAATGTCACAAAGTCAGGGATGTAAGGTCACATGGTCAGGATTTAAGGCCAGAGGGTCAGGGATGCAAGGTCACAAGGTCAGACGTTCAAGGTCACAGGGTCATAAGCACGAGGTCTCAGGGTTAGGATTATAATCAATATATTAGTCCTAATTAGACGGCATAATTTTACGCTACAATCGTACCTATGCAATGCAGTCCACCGAAATTAAACTGTATACTGAATGTAACATACGCACAGTATCATAGGTCTTTTTCCACCAGCCCGCAGGGCGAACTCTGAAATTCCTCTTTCAAATATACGTTCCCACAGGCGCCAACGTCACTACATCTAATATTGCGAACATTGACCTGTGTGCATTTCAGTGGATCAAAATTGCATATTGAAAAGTACAAAGTCATCAATATTTTGCGTTACAACATTGAGTGGTTAGAACTATGAAATGGAACACAATTGTGAATGTTTGAACATGTATTTATATAGCCAGAGGTTCAGAGATACAATTCCTACAATTTCATTCAATAGTCCACCATCTGCATCAATAACGAGTTGTAGACGCTTAGAGAAAGCCTTACACGAGTCACGAATGACACTCTGCGGGATTTTGGCCTTTCCTTCAGCAGTTTGACCTTTAGGGCGTCCAAACTGTGATGGTGAACGGTCGAGACCTTGCTCTCAAGGTATGACCAGATCCCAAAATCCAGAGGATTCAGATCGGGTGACGATGGGGGCCATTCATCTCTGGTAATGAGGTGGGGAACATTCTCGGACCGCCACTCCTGAATCGATTTGGCCCCATGGGATGGTGCAGAGTCCTGCTGGAACGACCAGGGGCGTTTTTTGAAGTGAGTTCGTGCCCAGGGCAACAATGCACCAACAAGGATGGCATCTCGATAGTTCTTCTGATTCAATTTCACCCCTTTGTCAACAAAAAAGAGGGGACTCCATGAGGACTCTGTTTCGGCTGCCCAGACCATCACTGAGGTCGGGCATTGCTTACTAGTCACCACACGGGATCCTTCTTCCCCATTCTACGACCAAATTCGATCATTTTGGGAGTTGAAGTGGTGTTCAACATTGAAGATCTTCTCATCACGGAAAACGAGATTTGGCAGCGTGCCATCATGAATGCGGGAAAGAAGAATCTTGGATCTTTGGAGGCGTTTGTCAACAACTTGAGCAGACAGTTGGTGTTTTTTGACACCATAAAGATGATAAATGATAAATAATGATAAAGATTAATGCGAAGGTATAAACAAATGACAAATATATAGATCAATTATCAACAATCGATTTAAAAAAAATTAGCGCTAAATATTGACGACCCTTTAACACGCATTAATTACACACAATTAATGCACGAGTACTGAATATAAGCAAATATTACTTTGGTAACTACAGAAAAACAACTCTCGCTGCAAACTATGACCGCTCGCAGCGAACTTGGATTTATTGAAACGATAGACAGATTAAGAATTTTATAAGATATATTTTTACTATAAGCATACAAATTAATAGATAATTTTTTATTTGCAATCCGCATCAAATTAAGAATGATCTTCATATTTGTCCGCTTATCGTTCTCAAAATATCTAAAAATAATTCTAAATCTGTTTATTTATCGTTTTCAATAATTCCGTTCAAATATTAAATAAATATCGCTTCAATAAACGGAAGTCTAGGAGAAAAAAATCCAAGCATAGATTAGATATTAGATGATATCGGTAGATTGATATTGATTTAGAATCGAAATTTGACGGCTAACTAACTGATATTTCTGCCGACGCAGCATTAAGTATTTCGCAACTCTAAACTTTGGATACAATTCGTTAGCAACACCAAAAATGGCGTTTTGTCCGTTGGCATTAATTGTTTCTGCTTGTGTTTGATGTTTAGGACGTGTAGACGAATGTTGGTCTGCAGAACGCACAACTACTCCCAATAATCGTCAGAAAAAATGCTGCAAAAATTCACGTTAGATGAAAATATAAGAATAGCTGCTGAAAAGCTCACGATTCTATATTTTCTTCTATCCATGTTTTGTATGCAATATAAAATTTAACTATTTTACGTGAAATCACTCCATCGCTCATGTGGCAGGATCGTTGACATTTATTCATTTTCGTATGAAATTTTTCGTAGCGTAAGCTAAACACGGAATACAATAACAATTACTAATAACATTAGTCAGCTTCAGCAAATTCAGCAAAAATCGAACTCGAAAAAAAACGCCAAGTACATTCATCTTTCTCCTCTTAATTCTCTTGAAATTTTTATTTGGTTGCTTTTTCAGTTCCGTCGTCCGTTTTTCATTTTTTTGTTTTCGTTTTGTTTTTTTTTTTGATCGTTTGTTTTGTTAGTCGGCTCTTTTGTCTTTTCTTGTTTTTAGTGTTTTTGGTTTTCTTTCCGGTTTTAGTGGAGCGTCTGTCGTGGTTTTTTTTCTTTTGGTTTCTGTTTTTTTTAGTTTCCTCTCTTCCTTCTGTTCTTCTGTCCTCTCCGGTGCTACCATCATCTTTTCTGTTTGTTTTTTTCTTTGTTTCCGGCTGCTGGCGGGGTTGGGGGTTTTGGTGTTGTTCTTCATTTTTTATGGTCGGGAGTTCCTGTTTGCGTTCATCTTTAGTTGGTAGTCTTCGCAGTCTGCGTTTCAGTTATCTTTTTGCAGTCGTGCGGGATGGTTCGCGCTCTGTTGTTCCCACCATCCTTGACAGAGATTTATCTCCAGTATCTTCTGGTCTTGCATCCTTGCACCCTTGAATGCCGATTTCGAGGAGCCCGGGACTTTGTCGGGCTCTACTGAACAATCACACTTATTGTCACTGGAAAACTATCTCCTCCTACAGTTTTGAAGCTACAGCAATGAGAGATATACCATTCGATTCGCAAATAAAAGATCTGGAGATTGAGGAGGAGATAGTTTTCTACAGTACCCTCTTTTTAGCGTTTTCTAAGAATTTCGCATTTTCTTTAATTTTTTCGAAAAATTTACACGAACAAAAAAGTCTTAGAATTATTTTTTACATATGTGTACCAATGTTGGGGACTAATCAATAAACCGGTTTTCTTTGACCCCAAACAATCGACCAGTGATCGTATTTAGAGGATAAATAAAAACTGATAAACCAAGAACTATAATAAAAAATAAAGGATAAATCCAAGAAAACAAATTATAAAACTATAAACCGCGTATCTTTCTCGTAAGAATGTCCTAAGTTCGGAACCTTGCTCTGTGGTGGATCACATAACAATGACAAGATACAGGGCGGGTCTGCACGAAGTCACGTAATAGTTCACTCAAAACAAAATGACAATACACGAACCTAACTATCGATGAAATTATTACATTGAAAGGCGTTCCCTAACATCACCCGCCACCAAGTGCAAAAATTCTATTCTTGCACTTAACAATCCCTTAGTGAACATGTAAGGTCGACCAAGGTTGAAGCATGAATCTTTTATCCAACACAAACAGGTAAGATTTATTTTCTATACAACTTTATCCTGGTCACGATACCAATTTATGTTGGGGGTCTATCTCTTAACAAACTGACGTCTCCCCGACACAGCACGTGATCGTTCTTCAAGACTTCAATCAACTTTCAAGACCAAGGATTTTCAATAAATAAGCAGTTGAAAGTAAATATAATTAAGGATGAATAAATAGAAACAAACACAACGAACCTAACACCCTAATCTTAACCTCATTTTAACTTTAACCGTGCGTTTCTATCACTTTCAATTCACTTCAAAGTTCACTGATCAAGTCCAAAATATCGAGGCCTTCCTGAAATAGAACAAAAATAACGCTTGAAATAACTAACTAGAGAATGAATATATAATAAACATAATAAACAAATTAACACGCACAAATAATCAATAACATCAAACGATTCACTTCTAAAATTTAACAATCTCAAATATAATCACAGATCTATCGATTAACGTACCTCCACGGAAAGAACACTAGACACTATGATCGACGAAAAGGAATACTACTGGAGGTCACGGTTAAGGTGATTGAAGACTGAAAATGAAAAACCGAAATCCTAAACCTAATATATTGAAATATAAAAATCCGAAATAATTCTATTTCCTCTACAACAAGTTTCGAAATTATCAGTCCGTAAATAAAAAAGTTTTTGTGGGACCTAGACGCTCCCCTTAAATGTAATTTGGATTTTCCCTGCTAATTGTACATGTCTTGTCAAATTTTAGAACTGATGATGGAGATGTTCTCCCAAACGTTTTCAATGAAGATATAATTAATTCACTGAACGCTTTCTATGATTTTTAATTAGTATTAACATTACTGAACTGAGATGAACGCAATTGTCCTTAGTTCTCGTTCACGTTCCAGAACTTCGGAGACCGGTTGTTTGGTCTTTGGTCATAGTTCACAGCGAGCATTAGTCTTCTTTAGCTGCTGAAGTAATATTTGCTTGTTTTCAGTACACGTGCATGAATTTTTGAGTGAATAATGCTGAGTGCATGTGTGTATTTAATAAATATTATTAATCCGATAAAATATACAGAGGTTCATGTTCGCAATATAACATGGAGAGACTGGCGCCAGGAGGAAGGTATATTTGAAGGTGGAATATCAGAGTTCGGTCTGCGGGCTGGTGGAATAAGACCTTTGATACTGTGAGTATGTTATTTTCAGTATATACTTTAATTTCGGTGACCTGCATTGCATAGGTACGATTGTGGCGTAAAACTATGCCCTCTAATTAGGACCAATATATTAATTATAATCCTAACCCTGAGACTTTGTGCTTCTGACCGCGTGACCTTGAACGTCTGACCCTGTGACCTTGCAACCCTGATCATGTGACCTTGAACCCTGACCATATGACCTTACATCCCTGACTTTGTGACCTTGCACACCTGACCCAATGATGTTTCACATATGAAACACTTCTTTATCGGGCAACAACACGGCCATCGATCTAATTAATAAAAAGCCCGTTCACATTTACATGAACGAACGATGAACGAATGAGAGTTCCTTGACAATTTCACTTGAATGAATGCCAATAATATTTTTATTTGATATGAAAAATAATACCGTAATATTATAATTCAAGATTTAATTTGGCCTTACCATAAAAAATCAAGTCCTATTTGACATAATTTCAGACTTGAATACAAAATCGACTTTAAATTTGAACGACGCCTTGCCTCGCAAATGGAATTTCAGCCAACAGGGAATTACTTTGTCGTTTCAAGTCTAGATCATAAGAGTTAGCCTTTTCCGAAGCTCAATTGAATGCTTAAATTATAATTTTATCGGCTGCAGGAAGCAGCTTCGCGCGTAGTGGACTGCCGTGCAAGGGAGAGGCGACGAGCTACTCAACAGCAGACCAACTCTGACGAGTGAAAAACCTGCTCCTGCTTTGCGTTGCCTGCTTCTGGGTCGTCTTTCTGGGTGATGCATCTAAATCAAGCTACGAGTGTTGACCGGGTCACGTCTCATAGTCGTTCATCAACAACCCCTTCTTAGACGACACCTATGATGAAGTATCCGTACAGTTTTAATCTCTTGAGCCAAGTACAGTTTAAATCTCTTGAGCCAAATTGTTGATCGGTCGAACGAAAATTTGCAGGAGATGTCCTCTCCAATTCAGCAAGCTGAACAATGCATTTAAAATTTTTATTAGGCGCTCGCTGAAGTCTTACAGCAGCTCTTATACTCACTCCCTGCACTTAGTGGCAAATCTTCATGGGAGAACCTTTCTTCCATAATTCGTTAGCATTCTTTTACAGGGTAACCATGTAACAAGAATGAGCGCTCAATCCCTCAAACAAGCATCCAGCCATTCTGCAGCTTAAACTTTGAACTGAACTATTATAAGGCGAGGAAAAATACTTTCCTGAAAAGTATCTGAGTACACATAACCAATGTGATGATTTATTTTGGTAGCATAGAAATGGCCAAATTGTGAATTTTTATTCACCCTCTCGTGGCACTTAAAATCATTATTGTAGTCGAATTTGCCCGTAACGATATTTGAGCACTTGAAAGTATTGGCGGAGCTGTAATGCTCGTAAATGTTCGTAGCGACGTGACGCATCTAAGTTACGATAACGCAAATGTTCGTTACATAAGCGCAAATGCTCGACAATCTCAAGATGTTTGTGCCGAGCTTCTTGCGTATCATGTTAAATGTATAACAAAAGTTCCGCCGAGACTTATTCATGTCGGAAGCGAGTCAGAAAATTACCCTGCAAACATCGATTTTACAACAAAATCGATTACCAAAAAAACAAATCGATTTTACTTTCGAATTAGTTTCCGCTTCTGAGTTTTTCAATAAGAAAAAAATTGATCTGAAATATTGAAGCAGAAGAAGAAATAACCACACTGAAAATCCCAAGGCCTTCTAGAGCGGAGATTGTACAGGCACATGACTACTAGAGATATGACATGATAGGAAAAATGCGGTACACAAGATATGGTTTACACACAGTAACACTAATCGCATATGATCGGAGGTGGGAACAGCAGTGGCATTAAAGCTACAATCAGCGTAGCGTTAATTTATCAGCCCTTGATAGATTTTTTGCCATCAGTCATAGGTAGAGAGAGAGATGGAGTTAGCAAAGATTAATGTGCTAATAATTAACGCTTAATTTGGTTCACTTCCAATACGCAATGATATTCAAACATAATTTTGAAACAATTGAGGCTATAACGAAATATTGTATTCAGTCTAAGACGTTCATATTCATGCAGAACAAGAAATTGCTATAGCTCGATTTGCAGTTTTAGTGAAGTTGAAAAATGAAAAGTATTTTTATACTTTAGCGTGCAAAATAAGATCACGTGTCGATCCAGAAGTTAGCAGTCAACGACATCCGAAGGAGAGGCAAAGCCTTCAACACTGTTCAATTGCGACCTTTCTGCAGCTGATTCCAACAGCGAGGGTATTATAACATGTTCATTATTTTAAGCAATTCATAATGTTAGCTAGAACCAATTGCGTTCACAAGGAGGCTATATATTAGAGGTGAAGTTATCTAACTGTGGCTAATGTCGGCCCGAAATTGCTCGGCGTGCAGTTCCTTACTTAAATCCATGAGACACACATGTATATGATCTTCAAAGCTATATAACTGTTGCTGGGTCTTTCTTCTGAATGTGTCGGAGTTTAATAAATCAAACTTGTCTACTTTTCGTGATTGAGAATGTAGATTTTTGAGTAAATTTTTAATTTTGTGAAGCCAATTTGATAAACTCAAGTCAGACAGCAGTATAGGAAAATAAAAATACCTAAAATGAAACTCCGCATGCTGCTCACGTTTCTTTTAGGACTCATTTCAAGGTACTGCAATTGTTCATTCAATTCATAGGTATTTGAATTTCTGAATAAAAATCGTTTCGTTCTAAAAATCAATAAAGTCATGAATAAACAATACGAAACATAACTTTAATCTGATTCTTTGATGGTTTCATCTGATTATTGAACAGAATTATTTGTCTGATTTTGACGACGTCGCTTGAGTTATCAGTTGTAGTTTAGAGGGCACATTTGTTAGCAATGAAGCAGTGGAGCAGAGCTGTGTTGGTGTGTATGCTGGTGCACGTTATACGTGAGGTGTCTGGCGGCCATCCTTACATCGTGCCCACGGTAGGGCAAGTGTGGCCCAAGCCTCAGATGCAAGTGTCGCAGACCTCAACAGTCACCATCGCACCATGGCAATTCAAGTCAGTATTATTATTGCTTAGTCTTCCTTCTTCAACTTGTTATATTTATTTTTAAGAAAGATTTGATGGCTATATTTTAAGAACCAAACAACTTTAGTATAAAGCAAAATTGTCAATAAGTAGTGAACATTGTGCACTTTCCTCTTGCCGAGTGTTGCTGAAAAGATTGTTGAGCTCGTTTATCCAGATGGAGTCATGAGATTACATCCTTGTCCTATTATATGTTTATTATGCAATTAAGAACTTCCCTGTGAAGAAATAAAAAGGAAACACCTGAAGCCTTTACGTGGTGAACACCTTGGTTGCTGCAACTGAATGTTACACATTATGTTTACCCGCAACAAATGAAGCAAGTTATTTGCCGTGCAGCTTTACAGTGACTGACCAAACCTGCCCCCTGCTGCAGCGGGCGCTGGATCGCTACATTGTCATCATGTTTTCCACTTACAAGGTAGGCGGGCCTCAAGAAGATAAATAAAATTAAGATTACTAGATAATACAGGAGGTGAGTTATTAATTGAATAATTTGTGTCATTAAAAGTATTACATAGCAGCAAGTAAACCACGGCTTTGCTTAAGGGAGATAGTAACTAGGATTATTTCGTTCATTTGCCCATGATTGCCTATAAGATCATCACTCGGAGCAGAACAGTCACCCAGCAAGCTATCACCCTACATGCTATCGTCCAGCATGCTATCATCCAAGTCCAACATACTATCATCCTACATGCTATCGTCCAGCATGCTATCATCCTACATACTATCATCCTACATGCTATCATCCTGCATGCCATCATTCTACATGTCATCATCTTACATGTTACCATACTGCATGCTATCGCCCAGCATGCTGTCATCCTACAAGCTATCACCCGCATGCTATCATCCTACATGCAACATGTATAATCCAGCATATTATCATCCTAGATACTATCATCCAGCATGCTATCATCCTTATTATCTTATGACCTTTTGATGAGTTTGGGACTTCCTAGTCCCCGGTGATCACGCTGATGCGCCGCTTTCGTCGTCCTCCGTCTCCGAGTAGTCGCTGTAGGCAGGTGACCCCGCACTCGGGTCCAGGATGTAACGTTTGAAGTGTTCCGTCTATTTGCCCTTCTTTGGGCCAGCTGATGCATGATGCTGTTGCTTGTCACTTGCTGAGGGTGGTTCCCCATTACTGGACAATCCGGGATCATTCTCAACCACTTGTCCTGTCGTCTCTTGAATGTTGCAAGGGTGAACTCCCCTCCTCTCAGTATTTTTGACAAGACATTAACGAGACAAGACAAGATCACTGTCCGTGGCTCCTGCCAAGGACAGTGATCCTCACGAAGAGTCAGTACTCTGGTCGCGTCTCGGTTATTAAATGGAGGATCCTACACAGTTTCTTCCCCCTTTCGTTGTAAAATGTCACTATTCTGGAGGTCTCACTCGCAAAGCTGGGAGCCAGTCCGGTTACCATATATAATCCAAGTGTACAATATGATATATCTCTTTTTTCTCCTCTCCAGTGAGTACAGTTCCAGTAGTTTCAGCCTGTCTCAGTAATTCAGCTCCAGTTCCCGCATACCGCTGATCCTGTACGTTAAGGTCCGCTGGACTGACTCCAGTTTCCGCACTGCGCCCGCCTTGAGTGGCGACCAAAGTTGGCAGCAATACTTAAGATTGGGGAGCACGAGGGCTCTGAAGAGTGTAGTCATTGGTGCTGCTTCTCGATCTCGTTCGAAATGTCCGCCAGATCCATCCTATCCGTTGTCTGCTTCGCGCGACTACATCGAACGTGGCTTCGGTACTCGTGAACACTCCGAGATATCGAACTAGTTGCTTTTGCTCAATTTTTGTGGCATCCCGGTCTCTGTGTGGACTCTGTATCTCATTACTGCGAACTTGGTGCCGTTGAACTACATATTGTTTACTAAGGGCCAATCATAGATTGTCGACAAGTCATCCTGTAACCTCTCGCAGTCTAGGTCCTCTGTGATCTTTATCAGCACTCCTGTATCGTCCGCAAATGACGATGTAGATGCGTTGGTAAGCTCAGCGTCGATATCGGCAATGTGTATGGATCGGACCAAGCACTGATTCCTGTGGAACTCTGCTTTTCACCCTCGCTTTTCTCGATTTTGAGTTTCCAATTGCGACAGCTTGTACTTTATCTGTAAGGAGGTTGTGGATCCACCTTAACAGGTTTCCTCCTATCCCCCACAGCCTCAGCTTTCTGAAAAGCACCCCATGTTAACTTTGTCAAAAGCTTTAGCAAAGTCCAGGTAGACTACGTTCACACCAGCTCCCTCCTCCAGCTGCCCCACAATGCGGGGATGGTGCTCCAGTAACTGTGACAAAAAGGAACGATTACGCCGGAAATCATGTTGTCCATTGTCATGCAGGTCAGCCTCGTCATATACTGGAAAGCCTCCTGACCACTACCTTCTCAAAAACTTTGATCACATGTGATGTCAAGGTCACAGGTATGTAATTTTGGGGTCTGTCCCTCGGACCTCCTTTGTGGATTGGCGTTATCAGTCCCACTTTGACGCCCTCAGGTATAATTCCCTGTTATCGAGGCTTTCCAGAGCATTAATTGTGAGCGGAGCCTTCAGAGTTCCAACACACTTCTTCAACAGCACTGCCGAAATTCCATCGGATCCTGGCGCTGAAAACGACGCCAGTTCTGTGATGCTTATTTCATATCTTATGGTCCAAACTCATTGTTCACCAATCCCCTTCCACCTGGCAGCTCCTGGAGAACTTCAGCTTCATTCTCCTGTCTTGGGTAGCGGGGGTTACTAAACACTGATTAAAATTGCTATGCCAGTAAGTTACACATGCCATGGTTAACTCCGACAAGGACATAGTTATCCTTCAGCGGGCCCACTGGCGTCTTTATTATAGCCTTTCACTGGACGTATTTGAAGAAATATTTGGGGTTCTCTCTAATGACCTCAATTATTACTCATTCCTTGGCAGCTTGTTCTTCTATCCTGTGCGAGTCCTGCTGCAACCTGCGTTCAGTCTCCATGTGGAGCTCTACTATAGTCGCTGTCTCATCAGGTCACTAGTGGATTCAGCTATTCGTTTATTTACTATAATCGCTTGCGCTTTCTCATGAGGATTCGTCGGTCTACCGGAATGCTACGGACTTTGGGGTCATCCTACATGTTATCATCCAGCATGCTATCATCCAGCACGTCATCATCCTACATGCTATCATCCTGCATGCTATTATCCAGCATGCTATCATCCAGCATGCTATCATCCAGCATGCTATCATCCAGCATGCTATCATCCAGCATACTATCAGTCTGCATGCTTATTAATCAGGATGCTATCATTCTACATGCTATCATTCAGCATGCTATTAATCAGTATGCCATCATTCTACATGCTATCATCCTGCATGCTATTATCCAGCATGCTATCATCCAGCATGCTATCATCCAGCATGCTATCATCCAGCATACTTTCAGTCAGCATGCTTATTAATCAGGATGCTATCATTCTACATGCTATCATTCAGCATGCTATTAATCAGTATGCCATCATTCTACATGCTATCATCCAGCCTGCTATCATTCAGCATGCTATTAATCAGTATGCTATCATCCTACATGCTATTCAAATAATTTTTAAAGTAAATTGCCATGATTCTGAAGTGCTTACCTTCAACCTAACTTCAACTTAACTTAAGTTGGCAGAACAAATTTAATAATATAGTTTACTTCAATTATAAATCCGAGGGATAATATGCGATGCCTTATTGAAGGCATCACAAAAGATATTTTGAATTAAAACAAATAATAATTTTGAGCTACACTTAATATTTCAATATGATGGGTATTTTGGATCCGCGCTTGAGTAACCCCAACTACATAAACAGTGCCAGTCTTCCAATACACACATATTTTTCCAACTGATATTTGAGATATTATTTGGATAATTACTGATATTTGAGATTATCAATTCACGTGCAATTTGACCAAACTGGATAAGAGATAACCACTTCAAATGGGTTTTCAGCAGCAAACGAAGGCTCGCCACGCTGGCAGAGTGAGGGGCATAGAACTCACCAGCTTCCAGATTCGTCTCCTGGCGGCTTGCGAAGACGCGCCTTACCTTCACATGGACGAGCATTATGAAATAAAGGTGGTTCCTCTCCCCAGTCAAGTTCAAATTACTATGAGCCGCGATGCATGCTTCCAATCTTTATGAATTTTTACATATTGTTAAACAGCAAGACTCAATGATGGTTAGGATAATTATTAGTTAGGCTATAGTGACGCATTCTGATAAATGAATGGTCACTCTTACTTTGAGCTACATTTACAACACGTGGGGCACATCTTGACGCATTCTTATCCTGCTCCTATAAGTAGTGTGATGCTTGTAGATTTAATCATAATGTATTCAGGTTCTTTGCACAAGTTATTCAGAATTTCCGGAGCACCAACTGATAGAGGCTTAACTTAAATGCACTTTCAAGAGAAACTGTATTAACTGCATATATATTGCCATGTTGAGTATCGGACAATGTTAAGCGTTTACAGGCTAAATCAAAGTAAATAGATTACAATATTTTACGTGAGAATTCGAGACAAACATCTAAACATTAACGAGTTAAACAGTTAAAATTGAAAAAAATGTTGACAGCGCTGGTACAGATCGACAGTCCAGATGAGCCTGGCGTGGGCAGCATGACAGCGGTGAGCGTATGAGGCATCCTGCGAGGTCTCGAGTCCTTATCTCAGCTCCTCATCCCCGAAGGCGACGGCACCTACACCGTATACGCCACGCAGATCATGGACTTCCCGCGTTTTTATCACAGGTTTGAACCATGTATGCTGTGATGAGGGATCCATGTGATGATGATCATTAATGATCTAAGATGCTGCGCTTAAGTTCTAAAGAATAGAAACGTCGATTTCTATCCTTTAAACTTTACAGAGTGAAAATGAAGTTCAAGGTTATGTTCACTCAAACTTGTTTCAGAGGCTTCATGATCGACACAGCTCGTCATTTCCTGCCCATGAACAAAATAAAAGAAATGCTCGATCTCATGAGCATGAACAAATACAACGTCTTGCACTGGCACATCGTTGACGATCAGAGCTTCCCTTACAAGAGCGACGTCTACCCCGATCTCAGGTAATCGCGGATTGTGATCAAATAAAACTAGCCGCTTACGTGCATCGCGATCACGACAAAAATGCTTCCCTGTATAAGAACTTCCGTGTATACAAAAATTTGGTATTGTTAACCAAACGCAGGTTCGCAATATCATAGTTATGATAATTCGATTCATTAAATGTCGAATTCTGAATTATAACAAAACAACTGGACATGCGCCAGCCACCAACTCTGCTCTAACTTCAGGGTTAGCGAATTCTACGCACTTTGCAATTAATAACTGTGCGGCGTGACCCCTTTCCTGCTAACAAATTTGTTTAAATATAGGGCGGTATATAACGTACATAACATAACATAGTGATCTCGGCGCTGCAGTGTAGGCCTGATGTGGCCTGTCGCCGATTCTTTTCCTTTTCGGGCCTTGTTCACAGAAGATCTAAACTCGTGTCATTTGACCGGATCTTTTCATGACTGGCGATAGTGCACCATCTCACTCAAGGCGTTTACAACATCATTCAACGATTTCGTCTCATTGCCTTGCTCTTCCACCGGTTTTTCGCTTTTTCGAATACCAATAGTTGGTTCTTCGCAGTCACGACAAAACCAATGAAGTAATTTAGTTTTCTGGAGAAGCAAGTATTCGTCAGAGCTCAACTTCGAACAGCTGAAGCAAATGAAGTCTTCGCAGCGTTCACACATGACAGTCTGATCTGCCTCGCTCACAGAGATCTCTTTGCAGTGTTTGCAAACTTTCATCTCCGACTTAGCTGATTTGATTTTAGCCTTTTGTCTAGCAGAATTAGAGGGCTTTTCGACTACCTTTTTTTTCCTCTGTCCAGCCATCGTACAGTAAACGGAGGAAAACACAGGTGTAAAATTGAATTGACTTGAGTAGAGTTGAAGTTAAAATTCTATTTAAAACAGAATTGGAAATTAAAAATAGAAATAAAAATAAATAATAAAAATAAAAATAAAATAAAACATGTCTTAAGTGAGAAGAAAATTTGGCAGGCTGGCAGTTAGTGGGCATGAGGTTATACAGTCAAGCAGTAAAAAAGGCAAAAATTTCAAATTAATAAAATATTTTTTAAATAAATTGAAAGTAGACAAATGACGAACTTGGGAATGCCACCAGAGGGTTGAAGGGGTACATGCTTCATTTTTTAGTGTTTAGTTTAACTGTATCGTTTAGGGACGAAGTAATGCAAAGAATTATTATTATATGGTCATGATCGAACATATGTTGCTGTTCGTAATATTATGATCAATACCCTAAGATGGGCTAGGCTGATATATAGACTTTACCACCCTAATAAAATTTTAATGACACCAGTTGTTTTGAACAAATAATTACCGCACTTTCAGCACCATGGGCGCGTGGGACAGCAAGAGAGTCTACCAATCGTCCGACATTGCCGACATCGTCTCATATGCAACAGACCGCGGCATTCGAGTCATTCCGGAGTTCGATACTCCAGGTGAATAGCGATAGGGTGCCGACTTCTGGACGTTCACGGGTTCGATAAAGTAGCGTTGCGCTAAAATACTCAATAATCTGTTGAGGTTCGTTCTCCCCAGATATACTCGATCTTTCGACAGCCGTTGAATTTTGCTCACCGCCATGTTCTGCATGTGCAGGCTGAAAACTATATTTATTCAGGGAGAGATGCGCGATCCATAAATGAATAATACTGAACCGCTTTCTTTTGTCCGACCGAACATGACAGGTCACACGCGCAGCTGGGGCGATGGCCAGCCTGACCTCCTCACTGAATGCTACACTAAGTAAGATCCAAATGAGTCGTGATGAGTAATGTAGCTAATCGGTGTATTGTCCTCGGTATAGACTTGCGTTGTGAAAAACGATAAATTATATGGGAATGTAGTGTCCGGTTGTAGTTCGATAGAGTTTTGTGAATTAGTTAATTATAATTCAATAGGGACCAATGAGTTCTAAAATTTCCGATAAATACAAGGAGGATAATGACGAGAGTTCCTTTAGTTTTTCCTTATCAATTATTTAAGGTAAGACACGGGGAGCCTAATACAGATAAGTGAGTTTACTACAATGGTTGATAACGACACTATTGTGTGGAGCATAGTTGCCGGAGTCGTTCATACGTAGATGCGGATAAGCGGTTGGAAGCAAGATGTTAGTGTGGTTCTTTCAGGCTATCGACTGACTCGAGGGACCGTTTGAAGAGTTTATATAGACGTGTAATGATGACGTCACTGAGGGTGACTCAAGTAGTGCCTGAGCAAGTATAGGAAGTAACCTGACAATAGTGCAAACCTCAACTATTATTATAATACTAATAATGAACAAACGATCTGGAATGCTTTTTTCGTCGATTAGGACAAAAATATCGATAAAAGATTATGTGCAATTTTTTATGAAGCATTATTCATTTCCTTTATGCCAATGAGTATGTTAACCAAAATAAAAGGAAACATAGATTAAGATCCTACAACTGGAGCAATTTCAGCAGCATTTCAGCAGCATAATACATAGCTGAATGTTTCTATACAGCGGGTCCCCGAACGGCTTGTACGGTCCCATCGACCCATCGAAGGAGACGACCTACGACTTCCTGAAGGCGCTCTTCACGGAGGTGACGAGTCGCTTCCCTGACCACTACCTGCACCTCGGCGGCGACGAGGTGCCCTTCGCCTGCTGGTGGGTATGCGGTGTAATCTTGGTAATATTGGTACTTGTTTCGGACGTAGCAGTCCCAGGCCACGATGAATCGCCGCCTCTGATTATCGCTCATCCGCCCTCATTTGGGCCACCTGATGCACGATGCTACCTTGTTTAAGTTCACATGCAGTCAACAGGATTATCATTCTGTACTTGGGAACTCGTCTGAGCTTTATTTTATGCAAGACTGAAAAATGAAAAGTTTCGGAATAATAGTTTGACAAAAGAGTTTATTATAGAACAAAACAAAATTAATTTTAGGTTCATGCCTCTTTCGTTCTCAAGGAAAGTGACCGCAATTCGAAAAATATTAGCTGAACAATACAAGTGAAAATTGACAAATTATGTGTACGTTTTACAACACTTCTCTTTAACTTCACTTCTTGTTATCTGTCTGGTACAAAACTTATAATAGATATTTAACACACTTTTACCTTTCCCATCGATCTGAAATTTTGCACACTTGCGTAAATTTGGGGACAATGCATGAATCAATTGACAGAATACAAAATTTTGATAAATAATTTTGATTAAAATTTCATTTTTGTAATATATGATAAAATTGGAAATTCATTGTACATGTGTAACATCGGAGACACTGGCTTCTGTAGATGTGTTGTCTTTAAAAAATAATTTTTAAACGCATATTATTATTATTCTAGGATAAGCAACCCAAGCATTTCGGAGTTCATGGTCCAGCAGAACATCACGACTTACAAAGGCCTGGAGAGTTACTACGTTGCACGACTTCTCGACATCGTGGCCAAACTTCCTACCGCCAACGGGTGAGAATAGGTAGCTAATTTACTAAAGCAAATTAATTAATGAAAAGCCGTTTACTGTACTGATGAAATATATGTCTACTGTAGTATATGAATTTACATTGAATATAAAGTTTACCGCTGAACAGAGGCTCGTTCATGCAAGTAGTTCCGTATAAACGAGCAGTAGACATCGAGTAGTAAAGTTTTAAACGTTAAACAGTGTTGAAGGTACAGTACTAAAGCTACCACGGATTACTCCATAGGTACTCAGGCCCATGTCATAGGTAACCAGGCCAGCGTCATAGGTACCCAGGCCCACGTCATAGGTACCCAGGCCAGCGACATAGATACCCAGGCCAGCGTCATAGGTACTCAGGCCCACGTCATAGGTACCCAGGCCAACGTCATAGAAACCCAGGCCCGCGTCATAGGTACCCAGGCCAGCGTCATAGGTACCCAGGCCCACGTCATAGGTACCCAGGCCAGCGTCATAGGTACTCAGGCCAGCGTCATAGATACCCAGGCCCATGTCATAGGTACCCAGGCCAGCGTCATAGGTACCCAGGCCCATGTCATAGGTACCGAGGCCTACATCTGTCTCTTATACACATCTAGATGTGTATAAGAGACAGGTTGTAGTTCGATAGAGTTTTGTGAATTAGTTAATTATAATTCAATAGGGACCAATGAGTTCTAAAATTTCCGATAAATACAAGGAGGATAATGNTACACTGTTAGAAAAATTACCGTTAACGGTATTACCGGCGTTTCAGTGGCCGGTCGGTACGTGAAAAGAAACATCGTGTCGCCGTTTTTATTCTAATTTAACACTAGAAATCCGTAAAACATCTGATAAAAACGGAGAAACAGTTTATTTTCACGGGGCGATCGGCCACTAGAACGCCAGTGGGACCGTTTTTTCACCGTTTTTTCTAACAGTGTACCACCACTACCACCACACCGCCTCGTGACTGTGATGACACCTACCACCACAACCACCACCACCACACCACGTTTTCTCCACAGGTAACAGCAGCAGGCTTCTCTACGCTGCTCTCGTCGTGCTGGTACCTCAACTACATCAGCTACGGTACAGACTGGCACCAGTACTACGAGTGCGACCCGCAAAATTTCAATGGTAATGCTTAAACCTTTAATTTATTTCAACATTTAACGCTAGAGTTAAAAATTTTTATCTAGTATGCTTATCATTACGACGTTAAGGTTCAGAAATTTAATCTAATATATCTGAAATTTTGACGGCAACGTTTAAAAAGTTATACAAGGATGGTCATAAAAGGCTTCTATCTGCTCGTTTAGAACATTAGTCAATAAGTTCCAGTGAACAAATTCCTTGATATCAAGTAACGAAATATTCACACTCTTTTACTGTATTCCTCTTAGACTTGCAGAAGATTTTCACTAAAAATTCTTTTAATTTCCTACCCATTGCTTTTGCCTCAAACTATATTCCGATGTTATTCTATTACAAAAAAAGTTGTAACGTACAGGAGTAGTTTTAATAAAATTAAATTGGATCGCCTGTGCATCTCCCGTCACCTCGAGGTGACGTACTGTAAATCACAAATACGTATAAGTAGTATAGTGAAGCGGTGTCAGCTTCAGCTAGTGAGTTAGTTGGCGCCCCGATTAATTCCTAACCGCCCGGCCACCTCCCTTAACACCTTAACAAAATTTAGAGTCGCCCCAGCTTCTGGTATTCCAAATCAGAAGCTGACGCGTCTCTAAATTTTCACTGGGTCATCGATTCCAATAAGAAATTTCACAACTAGTCGCGGATTCCAGACCCGAAACTCGCTGCTCCAATCTTGTCGATCATGAATACTCGGCCACTCCGAACCCATACCGAGGAAACACAATGTTCGTACTAGAATCTGAACTAGCAAACGACAAGAAGGCTTTAGAGTCCTTTCTCACCATTTGCAATGTTTTCCTCACAATTTTTGACTGCAGGGCAAGATACTTCCTCGCTTGATTTTTTGTTCTAATATAAAGGTTATATATTATTCTTTGTTAGAATTGAGCTAGGCTGAAGCTGCTCTGCTCATTCAACAAGTCTTCTTGCCCGTGTGAAGCCTAAATTTATGAATTAATGTATGCACCAACCGCAGACATTACCGTGCCTCAAGGAAAGACCACGACTTGGCAAAATTCATGTCCGAAATGTATGCTGTACTCAATACCGCACAAAATAAATACTGCACTTGCTGCTTCATGCAGTTTAGCCAAGCGGAGTTTCGTAAAATTCAATCGCTCGCGTTATCACGGCTTTTTTTCTGCATGGTATCTAATAGAGAGCATAGTGACTGGTCGTGGCATTGACCTAACGGAGCCTCGTGATGAAACTTAAGGCTTAGTTTGTTTCAATTTACTGGTTTTCAAGCCTGGCCTATAGAGAGTTAGTAACGCGGGGATGCAAGCTAATTCATATTAGGCATACTAAAACTAATCTCAATTAAGGTTCATTGTATTGGGTTTCGCCCTCAGGCACTGAGACGCAGAAGAGCCTGGTGGTGGGGGGCGAGGCGTGCATGTGGGGGGAGTGGGTGGACCGCACTAACCTGATCGCCAGGACGTGGCCCCGGGCGTCGGTGGTCGCCGAGCGCCTGTGGAGCGACGCGTCTGTCAAGAGCACCAACGAGGCGGCGCCGCGGCTCGAGGAGATGCGCTGCCGGCTCCTCGATAGGGGCTACGATGCCGAGCCGCTCGGATGGAGCTATTGTCTTTCTGACCTTTAATACACATAACCTCGAGGTGGTGCTCACCTCTTATGTCAAGCTGTCATTTTTATGACATTTTCTTGACAGTTGGCTCCTTATTAATCCAATAGTAATATTTGTTTTTAGCATACTTGTGGCAGTCTTGCATTTGTTTAATTCTCCTGTTTTAGATTTGCATACCCGTATTCAAAGAGAAAGGACAGTTCATGGACACGTAGAAAACATTATTGTCCAAATTGAACCACCAAATGAAGGTGTTGTACGAGTTGTTGTTGTTGTATATATAGTTCCCCGGCGAGTTGTTGTTGTTGTAGTTCCCCGGCGAGTTGTTGTTGTTGTGGTTCCCCGGCGAGTTGTTGTTGTTGTGGTTCCCCGGTCTCGCTTTTACAAGAGACGACACCACCTCGCGCAAGGACGACACCACCGACAGGGGGTCGCTCCAGAGCTGTAGGTTATGAAAGTGTTACTGTTCACTTTAGAGGTGCTTTATCTAACGGTTGTTTATTACTACGACTTGTGGACGCAAACAAGTTCATAAGCTAGCAGAACTATACTTCATAGCAGACATTTACTGTTTGTTCAACGAACTCAGTCCAATCGAGTAACTCTCCTTAATATAAGAAGGTAAATGAAATTCAACAGAGAGGCATTGTTCTTCATTTGCAACTGGTCTTCATAACTGTGAATAACAAGAAGACCTCACGCAAGACGCACCTAAAATATCACCAAAGCCTCGTGGCTGTATAGAACCGAGGGCTCCAGAGACAAACTACGTTCCATTTTTATTTGGGAAAAAACATAAAATACTTATGCATTCGTGACCTTTCCAGCAGAGTTTATTTACAATAGAGGTTAATTCGAAACGAATAAGCATATCAATACAAAAGATTTTGTGGCAAAGGAAAGACGTGCGCCTCTACGGTGAATTTAAGTCTCAGAAATGAAATGGAACTTCTGCAGGCAACGGTGCCTTAGCCAAAGCCTCGTCTGCTCGACGCAGAGCGACTGGCGTCGCTGTCGTCTTTAATTATTGGCCTGACGTGCAAGACTTGCGTATCACAGATGGTGGAAGCGTCGCCTAGAACGATATAAATAAGTACCGATGCAAATAAACTTTACAAGGAATAACAACATAGTGTTCTAAACTCAACAGATCTCAAACGCCACATGCCCCGAATGCGTACTGAATCTAAGAGCCTTTACTTGCTTTACTTGCATGTCTCACACGGACGTCAAGGTAGGAATGCTCAACGTTAGATCTACCGAGTAGGTAGGCCCTCTGTTTTAAAAGTGAGTTGCAGGCTTTATTGTGGAATGCTTTGACATGATGGATTACTAGAACCACAGTACTGATGTGATAGCTTACGAGCACCACAACTGCACAGCTCTGATATGACGGCACCACAGCAACAGCACTTAGCCACAGAAACAGGCCACAACATCCTATAAAGATTGAAGTTGCTTCCAACGTCACGCACCAGCAAAACTCAATACGCGTCACTTTTGACTTATACGCTCACGGCTCAAAATGCGCTGTCGCCAGGCGGTGCGGCGCAGCTGCTCGATCAACGTAAGTTTATCGCATGCCAGAAAAGTAATGCAACGATCATCAAGAAGCTTTTATGCCCTGAATGACGTCCATCGTTAGGTATAACGATGCTAAGAAATAGAGAACACAGACTGGACAGAATAATGTTAATGCTCAATGAGAAATGACCAGACGTTCAAATGTAAAACTGCTACGTATGGCATGCACGTGGCAATACGAAATAAATATTTTTTCATAAATAAAGGGATTAAACGATTTATTTTTACGTTAATAAAACAGATTAAATTAGATGCGCTCTGAATTTAGTAATAAAAAGCGAGCTTTATCATTCCCTTGCAAGCCAGAGGTTTCGACCCAATCTATCCGTGTATCGAAGCCAAAACATGATTTCCGACTCTGGCGCTCACGGAGCGACTCAATCATCCGAAGCAATCATTAATGACTTGTTGAACTTCGTGCATACGTGACAATCACAGAGTAACAATAGTTCGTTGGTAGCAGTCATCGAATGAAGCTGACATAAGACACGTTAAACGCACAAGATCCGCCACCACACGGTCGCTGCATCGCCACAACACGGTCGCTGCATCGCCACCACACGGTCGCTGCATCGCCACCACACGGTCGCTGCATCGCCACAACACGGTCGCTGCATCGCCACAACACGGTCGCTGCATCGCCACTAGAGAGCGAGGTGAGGTAATACGTTCAACACGACTGAGGATGAAGAGAGCGAGGTGAGGTAATACGTTCAACACGACTGAGGATGAAGAGAGCGAGGTGAGGTAATACGTTCAACACGACTGAGGATGAAGAGAACGAGGCGAGACGTACGTTCAACACGACTGATTCGTTCGCACGCACTTCTGTAATGTCGGGTTTTCTGGGATAATCTTCATCAAGGGGCCCAGACAGAAATTAATAATCTTTATACATGTATTATCATTATGAGCATATACTGTATCTGTTGCACACTTGATGCTTATGCTAATATAAACAACCTGGTGGTGATTATTAGTTAAAATAAAAAAGAAAATTTAATCCATTATTAGGAACGCCATCACTAAATTGAAAACTTTTACTACGAGGCATAAATGGAGAGCTCGTCACAGCTCGTTGACTAGTACGATTTTGAGGTCTTCCGTGGTGATATTTTTCTTTGTCTCCATGCGAGGTAATTTATTTTCAGACTCTATGTGATGTAATCGCGACTTCTCAGGTGCACTCCAGATGCTCTATAGACTCTAGAGCTTCCACAACCACTGCACTATTACCGAACTAATGCAAACATCACAATGATGACGTACACGATGAAGACATACAAGCACCCAACAGCTCAAGCACTCGCATCGTTGAGCGAAGATAGAGAATGCATAATAGAACATGACTGCATTGACCCATAATAAGAAAGCATGTTTTTGCAATACTGATGGTATAAACAATACCTTATAATATATTCATAGACTGGCTTATTAATGCATCAGAGAAATAAATAGAATTGACTACATTCCGATAGAAGTTTTGCTCCGCCACACTAGTGCAGCAAATAGTTGGAGGTAGGAATACGTAAGACAAGATGGGACGTTGCTTGGGTGGACCGAGTACAGGGATTGTGGCTATAAAATGAATAGAAGGAATACATGAAATCAAATTCGAAATAGCAAATAAGTTCAATAAAACGTTGATAATTGAGTGAAGAAATCTAAGGAGACGCAATTCTAAGAATAAAAGAAACAATGATGAACAGCTGTGAAATGCATGCCTGCTAACTGGGCCACAGAAGTCAAGATGAATCCAGAAAATTAACTTCAAGACAATTATAGGTCCAAATTTCAGGTCCCAAAACACCACTAAACTCGAGAACCGAACTCGGGGGCTTGCAATAGCGACCAGTCCCAAACACCGGGTTCTCAACTAACTAACTGCTCATATTTGCACCCTGAGAACCCTGATGCTCCAGATGCCTGGTTCTCGTGAAAATTGAAGTTAACCTTGGAGTGAACAACGCGGCGTCACATAAGTACCTCGCATTAAGTTAACCTTGGAGTGAACAACGCGGCGTCACATAAGTACCTCGTATTAAGTTAACCTTGGAGCGAACAACGCGGCGTCACATATAAGTACCTCGCATGAAGTTAACCTTGGAGTGAACAATGCGGCGTCACATAAGTACCTTGCATGAAGTTAACCTTGGAGCGAACAACGCGGCGTCACATAAGTACCTCGCATGAGTAACTCACGCCAGCGTCGTAAGGGTACACTTTACTTCAGAGTTCTGTGGCTGGAGACACGCTCTTAAAAAAGACTTAGTGCAACCTTAACCTTTTGCCGACTACATATTGGAAAGCTGCAAGATGCTGTTAATTGCTTGTAATTGTTGATGATTTTATTTGAGACCTATAATTCGTGCTCTTTCCGGAACTGGAATCATTGAATGGTTTGGACAAGATGAACAAGACGAGGCGCAGGCTTGTCTTAACGTGTCGAGGACTGCGGGCACAGCTGAAAATGTTGCAGTCGATTGCTCGTTATTACTGTGAAGGACTCATCATACTGAGCGTGAAGGATTCGTGTGTTAATACTAAGCGTTGGTTCAGCAAGACACAGCGGCAAGAAAAGAGAGATGGACGGGTCTTGCAGGTACACAAGGAGGATATTGCAGAAGGGTGCGCAGAAGAAGAGGCCACCGAAAAAGGGGCCGCCGAAGAAGGGGCCGCCGAAGAAGGGTGCGCAGAAGAAGGGGCCGCCGAAGGTGGGTGCGCCGAAGAAGGGGCCGCCGTAGAAGGGTGGGCATAAGAAGGGGGCACCGAAGAAGGGGCCGCCGAAGAAGGGTGCGCCGAAGATGGGGCCGCCGAAGAAGGGTGCGCATAAGAAGGGACCACCAAAGCAGGGGCCGCCGAAGAAGGGGCCGCCGAAGAAGGGGGCACCGGAGAAGGGGCCACCGAAGAAGGGTGCGCCGAAGAAGGGGGCACCGAAGAAGGGGCCGCTGAAGAAGGGTGAGCCGAAGAAGGGCCGCCAAAGAAGGGTGCGCCGAAGAAGGGGCCGCTGAATAATGGGCCGCTTAAGAAGGGTGCGCCAAAGAAGGAGCCGCCGAAGATGAGGCCGCCGAAAAAGGGGCCACCGAAGAAGGGGCCACCGAAGAAGGGACCGCTGAATAAGGGGCCGCTTAAGAAGGGTGCGCCGAAGATGAGGCCGCCGAAGAAGAGGCCACTTAAGAAGGGGCCGCTGAATAAGGGGCCGCTTAAGAAGGGTGCGCCGAAGAAGGGGCCGCCGATGAAGGGGGTACCAAAGAAGGGGGCAACGAAGGAGGGTCCGCTGAAGAAGGGGCCGCTGAATACTGGGCTGCTTAAGAAGGGCGCGCTGAAGAAGGGGACGCTGGAGATCGGGACACTGCAGGAGATGAAGCACATGCAGAGAGACAACAGTCCAGGGGCCGCCATCATCCGGAGTCATCTGGAAATACCAACGAGCTTACCATGCAAAAAACAAGGCCGAACCGTTCACAGAATATTTAGGTAAGAATAAGAATATTGAAAATATTCAAATTATTTCACTTGTACAGTAAATCAGATTTGGAAGGTCCTGCAAGAATGCTGACCGGCATTCCAAAAAGAGACAACTCAAATCAAAACCGACTTCATGAAGAATATTTTTGCTAAAAATTGTAATAAGAAATGTTTTGCTTATGCACATACTTGAATGTTAAAAAAATATGGTAGAAAGTCGAATGCAAAGCATCGGAAGGAGAGACCAACTGACCGTGGTAAAGCCATTTGGTCTTCTTAGGGTTGGCGCTGCAGGTCTTTACGTAATAGGCGTTGTCGGGCGGTCTTTTCTGCAACAAGAAATCTTACCGACCACTCTTAAACTGTGACAAGAAAATTACTGATAGAAGACATGAACAACAATGACACACATATTCTCTTTAGAGGAAGAGAGCATGGAGATGAGTGAGAGGCAGATGGTCTGCACCGAAAGTGCAGGCGACCAGTCTTCTGTCAAGATAATGAGGCAGATGTGGCCGTTGCTGTAGATGTGAGGGTGTACGGGGATGTTCTCGCCCACGGACGTCACGTGCGAACAATATTGCTCAGGATTTTGTTGTTCAAACATTTGGATTTATCATGCATCTACCAATGTTCAGGCATAGGCCTATTGCACCATGCTAGACTCATTCATAACTCGCCAACTCGGGAATTGAAATAAGATAACCAAGCAAAGAAAACCTTAGGCATATATCAAAGTAAAGAAAATATTTAGTAAATTCAGTATATCTTCATCGAAAAAGTTTCGGAGACCAGCTCCATCATCAGAGGATACAATTACAATTAATAGAGAAAGCCTGACTAATCTTGGTATACATGAGGATATTCAGCCCAGCGAAGCTGATAAAGTTGTTCCCATATTCAGTTCTCACAGTTTAGAACCTCAAACTAATGTGTTGCTCGCCGGCAGGCTCAACTAAGGTGTTGCTCGCCTGTGGCCTCGATTTGTATGTTCCCGTTTCTAAATTTGACTTCTATGAATTTTTTCTACATAGCGTTTGAGCAACCATGACTTATGTTTTTTGAAAGACCTAGCTAAGAATAAAGACTTGGAAATAATAAATTGGCATGAGTGTGGCATTAGTTTATCGGAACCGTTGCACCAGAAATCTGCATGCTCTCATCTCTCTCCCCTCAAAACGTATCGAAAGTCTAACGCAATCTCTAGAATCATTTCAAAATTGAATATCAAATAAACACTTCCAACGTTAATTAGGAGATTGCTTTGCCTTCGCTCCTGAAATTTATTCTACACTTAACGTTTCTGGCTCGTGTCTTGGCATATTGTAAGGCTTGCTCGAATTTCACAAACCCGATTTCCCTTCGAAATTCATCAGCCTGATTCGCTTCGAAATTTCAATTCCGTTCAGTTCATGCTGCTTATAGTACACAGAGTTCACAGAGTTTGCCAAATTTTCGTTACCGGTTTTGAATTGTCTCACGCCTTGCCAGTTTGTTGACAATACGTACATCTATGTGGACCAGTCAAAGAATTTTTTCGTTGTTCAGCACCTAACCATAGCCTCATTTGTTGCGGGAAATTTATTTAGTAATATTCCTGTAACAAAAATTATTGAAATTTGCCTTAACTTCGTGTTTAAAAATTGTTCCTTCTTCAGGTATAAATATCTCATACATGCCTTAATGCTACCCTTCCTGGGTGATGAATACAGTTGTGAGCAGTGCGCATCAACATACGTTGGAATAAATATCTTATTCCTGCCTTAATGCAGTTCTCCCTGGGTGATGAATACAGTTGTGAGCAATGCGCATCAACATACGTTGGAATAAATATCTTATTCCTGCCTTAATGCAGTTCTCCCTGAGTGATGAATGCAGTTATGAGCAGTACGCATCAACATACGTTGGAATAAGTATCTTATTCCTGCCTTAATGCAGTTCTCCCTGGGTGACGAATACAGTTGTGAGCAGTGCGTATCAACGTACGTTGGAATGAGACAACTAACTTCTACATCGGAAGAAGTTAAAGTTCGCTGCCGAACCCCTGCAGTTATCGTTCGCTTGCTCACCCTTCCTATCCTGCTGTGTGCTTTCACGCTTCACGCAGATCGAGCAGTTATCGAAGTGTTTTGTAATTATTTCCTTAGGAACTTGTGAAGAACCTGTCGGGCATAGGGCCGATTTTGATTTTACCTGACAGGTTCATTTTTCTCCTAAGATAATGATTATCTTTAAAAACGCAAAAACACGTCTAAGATAATTTTCGATTATCTTTAATTGGTGAAAAGCATCAAGGTTAGGTCCAGTTAGGTAAAGTTTCATTAAATATCTTTTTTAAAGATAATGGAACCTGACCTAACCTAACCTAACCTTGATGCTATTGTCAGTTTATCTTTAAAATTCTAGGTTTCTATCTTTAAAATTGTGGAAATTATCTTAAAATAGGTTCGTTTTTTCTCGGGAATTATCTTAAAACCTGTCAGTTTCTCTGGGGAATAGGGTCGAAACCTGTAAAACCTGTCAGTTTCTCTGGGGAAATAGGGTCGAAACCTGTCAACCTGTCGCTCCATAGGGTCGAAATTAAGCTTCTCTGGGGAATAAAACCCGTCAGGGTCGAAAGCTGTCAACAAAAAGCTGTCAAACCTGTCAGGTTCTTCTCTGGGGAACCATCTACCGCAACACTTAGTGACGTGACTGTCGGAGAGCGATTTTAAGATAACTTAGTCCCACTTCCGGTGCCTAACACTTGCGGATTTTAGATTTCCTGCAAATTTTGATGGTAGAGGCATATTTTATCAACGCTCAAATTTCTCGTGTGCCTGAAATTTTAATCGGTAGGTTTTCATGTTACTGGCCCGTTATTTTCTATACTATCATAATCGCTTTCCTGTAAAGTTTTTTTCCCCGTTGATTCTACTTTTCTGTGAATATTGAACTGATGATGGGAGCTGATCTTTTGAACGTTCGATGAAAAAAAATGTTGAATTTACTTGGCATTTTATTTGCTTTTAAATTCTACGTTAAATTGAAAAAAATAATGATATCTGGATTTAGAATAGGTCATTAGGAAGGACTAATTATATAATGAATTGGAATAGGATCATTCGGAAGGACCAATGAAATAAGGAATTGGAATAGGATCATTCGGAAGGACTAATGATATAAGGACTTGGGAAAAAGTAGTAAAATGGTAAAAAAACATTCTGACAAATAGTTCAAAGAAATATTCCAAATGCAAAATTTTTGTTCTATTGGCTGTTGTGTTAAATCACTGAAATATAAATATCCGAGTAGGCAATATTAGTAACTCGAAAATACTGGCATTACACATTTCTCATCATCATACCAGCTAACGAAAAACTTATGGCGGAACATAAAAAATTCGAGACAAAATAAATAACTTTATTCAATGATGTTCGTCCATGATTTGCTTCTGTTCATTTGGGACTTGAGATGAAAAGGTATACAGCTGTTGGAGGTGCAAGTCCCGCCAAATTCGTTCAACGAAGTGCCGATCAAGGATGACGTCAGAGCCACGTCATCACGTCACTGGTGTATGGAATATAAATCAGAAAAATTTATCAATTAAAGTCATAGAACATAGGGAAGCTTTCCTGACGCCAGTAGAACTATGACCCTTTTTCAATTCATTAATCAATTTAATCACTTAAAATTGTTGCAATCAGTTCAATCAATTATTGTTTCGTTATCGATTATTGGTGTTAGCTTAATTGAACTGACAAGGAAGCACTTCCTCTATTGTAATAACCGGCCGTGAAGCGGCATAGGACCCTAGTAAAACACCTTCACAGACATAGAAACGCACGTACTTCCTGCCGGACTTTTTACGGTGTGTGGATTAATTGAAGGATCAGCCCTGGCTAAGGATGGATCACATGGAGCGGGTGGAAGTCGACAGTCCTCCGGCCGGCTGGCGTAATAGGCTTCAAGTCTCCATTAGTGCTCCACAGTTGACGCTGTTATAGCAAGCTGGTAGAGTGGGTCCCATGACTTATTGCTTATAAAGATGATTTAATGCTTTTATTGGGACTTAATATCCCATGACTTAATGCTTATAAATGTAAGATGGAATCCATGGGAACACTGTGACATCCAAAAAAGCTCTATAGCGGTGTGACTTTGAAGTTTTGTCTTCACTTCTCCAAAGACGTTCCTTTTTCTTAGATAAATTGATTAGAAGTGCAGATGGAGAATATATACATTGCTATATCAGGAAGGTGTTTTGTTTGAATGAAAATTAAAATTTACTAGAGCTAAATAATAAGATTATTAACTCAAGTTTATTTTACGGTAAGTTTCTTTATGCCCACATTAAGGTTCACTCAAATATCAAGATATTTGATACCAACGTGTTGATCGCCGTTACTGCTCATAATACATTTATCAATTCACTGGTAAACGATTTTCAACATTGATATAGTGTAAAATTATGAAAAACATTCAAGAGCTAATAATCCTAAGAATTGGTTACGCTTTTCAATCAAAATTTTAATTTATCCGTATTTGGATGTCCGCTCGTGAAATGGTTAAATTCTCACGTAAGTGGAGATGTTTAGCGAAACATCCTGAAGTATCCTAGTTTAATAACAGTAATTACAGTGGGGATATTAACACAGCTACTTAGTCACAATCCCTGTGACGACAAGTACTCACACAAAGTGAATATATTCATAATAATAGTAATATAATTTTATTATGTAAAACTTCCTAAAACACAAAATTATTCGTAACAATCCCCACAGGCACAACTTCCTGATGCCCTACAGTAGAGAGCACATCCCGAGGACTCCCGAGGACTGGGCTCACCTCAGGGCTGTCGAACGGGTATTTGGCCCAGGCAGGGTGGCCCAGTGGTTAAAGTGCAAAGTACCAAGATTGACGCAGTGAGTTGCGGGTTCGATCCCAGCTCTGTGCGCATGTTTCTGGTCAGAATTGGCGAGGAGACCGGGAGGTTAAGCACAGCAGAATTGTGGCAGTGAGTTGCGCGTTTGAAACCGCAACAAGCTGTGAATATTCTGCGATGTTAAGAAGCGGCGACAGGCCTACGGCCTAATAAACGCTGAAAGCGCTATTATTATTATATTATTATGTGAACTTGAACTAGAGCTGGAACCTTTCACCCTCATACAGCGTGCCGCTCACTCCGTCCATAATGATCGTCCATCTGGCGGCACAACATGCAACTTATGAGAGGTGGCCTCTCCCCCTCACAACAAACAAATTATGAGAGGTGGCCTCTCCCCCTCACAACATGCAACATATGAGAGGTGGCCTCTCCCCCTCACAACATGCA
>NW_025935007.1:0-359 GCF_000764305.2 Hyalella azteca | reverse complement strand
ATATGTTATAATATCACAATCAAAAATATTATTCACAAATAACCATCGATTTCAATGCAAAACTGGTCCCATCTTCACTACTGTGGCTTTGTTGAAAGTCCAAAACTGGTCCCATCTTCCTACGCTCCAGTGCTTCCGCTGTCAGCTTCCAGGGCACTCAGCTCAGGGGTGTCGCGGTCCAGAACATACCGTAAAATGGGGTAACTTAGACCGGCGGGGTAACTTAGACCACTTTTCGTTTTTTTTTACAAAAACCCCCACAATTCAAAAACTATTTGACATAGAAAAATTTTGTCAATGGGCATTAAAGGCCTAATACTGAGGCTACATAACACAATAGAAATATTTAAAAAGTTTGC
>NW_025935006.1:0-312 GCF_000764305.2 Hyalella azteca | reverse complement strand
CGTCGCGCCGATACCGTGAGTCGCGCCGATACCGTGCGTCGCGCCGATACCGTGCGTCGCGCCGATACCGTGCGTCGCGCCGATACCGTGCGTCGTGTCGTGATCACATTGATGCGTCGCGGCGATACCGTGCGTCGTGATCGCATTCGTGCGTCGCGGCGATACCGTGCGTCGTGATCGCATTCGTGCGTCGTGGCGATACCGTGCGTCGTGATCGCATTCGTGCGTCGCGCCGATACCGTGCGTCGTGATCACATTCATGCGTCGCGCCGATACCGTGCGTCGTGATCACATTCGTGCGTAGCACCGATA
>NW_025935005.1:1657-2008 GCF_000764305.2 Hyalella azteca | reverse complement strand
TGTTACATACAAATCTCTGAATGGTGTACTACTTGCAAGCCGATGAAGTTCTTCAAACGTTAAATTTGCATTTCCGGTTTTCTGAAAAATGAGAAATTCTATGGCTTTCAAAAAACTATCTCCTCTAAACCACCCGAATTCATTAAGCAGTCTTTTCGTGCCTTTGGCCACAAAACCATCATCATTGAATGTTTCAATTGGAGTATTGTTTACAATTTCAATAATTTCTTTTGAAGAATATCCCACAGCTAAAAGGCAGGCTTGGATGGCACCAGCCGAGGTGCCTCCTACTCTAATTATTTGTTGAAGTACGCCATTTTTTTCAAGTTCCTGAAGAGCCCCACCATAGGC
>NW_025935005.1:0-900 GCF_000764305.2 Hyalella azteca | reverse complement strand
CGTAAAAATCAGCGTTCGAAGATCCGTTTCATCAGCGTGCCATTTTGGGGCTGATATTGAACACGGATTTCACGGATTCGACACGGATTTTTTTTACCGCAAAGTCGCTAAGACGAAAAGATTTTTTTGGGAAATAGATTTATTTGTTTTGTATTGCGAAATCCGTAAAAATCAGCGTTCGAAGATCCGTATTATCAGCGTGCCATTTTGGGGCTGATATTGAACACGGATTTCACGGATTCGACACGGATTTTTTTTACCGCAAAGTCGCTAAGACGAAAAGATTTTTTTGGGAAATAGATTTATTTGTTTTGTATTGCGAAATCCGTAAAAATCAGCGTTCGAAGATCCGTTTCATCAGCGTGCCATTTTGGGGCTGATATTGAACACGGATTTCACGGATTCGACACGGATTTTTTTTACCGCAAAGTCGCTAAGACGAAAAGATTTTTTTGGGAAATAGATTTATTTGTTTTGTATTGCGAAATCCGTAAAAATCAGCGTTCGAAGATCCGTTTTATCAGCGTGCCATTTTTCTGCAAGTATAGAACACGGATTTCACGGATTCGACACGGATTTTTTTTACCGCAAAATCGCTAAGACGCAAAGGATTTTTATAATCCTCAAATGCTGTCAGAATTAAGTTTCCAACCTATTTTTAAGTCATTGTGATGATTATACTGATCTAGGCTATTATTCCATGCTTCTTATCACTTTTTCTCCAAATCCCGCAATATTTCTAATATCAAATTGGATTCATAACCTTTCGATATGAGGTAGTTGAGGGTTTTTTGTTTGCGTATCAGGTGATTTTGTTCTGTAGATAATTCTGCTTGTTTTTTTTCGATGAGTTTTTTGGCGGTTTCGTAATATTCATCTTCAGGAATTTCTTTTAGGGCA
>NW_025935004.1:0-319 GCF_000764305.2 Hyalella azteca | reverse complement strand
ATATCCGTTCATTAAGTTGGGCATTCCATTACCACCCATATTTTTTGGGTTTAGCTCCAAGATAATTTTTGAGGGATATTTTGCCTTATATTCTTTGCAAATTTCGGGGGTACTGTCTTTCGAACAATCATCGCAAAGTACTATCTGATAATCAAAATTTGTTTCCTGCATCAATACGCCATCTAATGCTTCGCGTAAAAATTTGGCATGGTTGTAAGTAATCATCAAGACACTTACCAATGGTTTATTTGACATTAAATATTTCGTATTTTTCTTGGTTAATTTTTTTCTGTTTAAAGCTATGTTTTTATCTTACAGC
>NW_025935003.1:0-406 GCF_000764305.2 Hyalella azteca | reverse complement strand
TCATTCAACAAAAAATTAATGCATCATCACTGACCACAAAATTGTGCATAGAATGTCATACATAGAATTGAGCACCAGGCAACAAAGAATGGAAAGTAATTAACCTAACTTTGATTATTTCTCCAAAAAAAAATGACGGATGTCACTAAAATATTCCTTTCTGTTTCAGGTATGTTTTTTCCGATCTTTTTTGTTATAGTGTTTGTATGGTAATGTATGGATATGGTACTGTCAACCGGGGCTACTTGGGACGATTTTGAACGTTTTTCATTCATAAGTTCTTACCATAAAACATTTTGTAAACAAGTTTAGGCTCATTTCAAAGCTCTTTGCAAGGGCTATCACATGGCTTCTCCAAAAAATTCCATAAGCTATTCGTAAGGTGCCAGAAGCAAAAAAAGAGTGT
>NW_025935002.1:0-291 GCF_000764305.2 Hyalella azteca | reverse complement strand
GGGGGAAAAATAACAGAAAAAAGTCATAGGTAATGAATTATGATTGAAATTTTAAGAGAGGATATCTCAATCAAGCAGAGTTGAGCCACAAGCTGTACCAGTTGTGTATTATACCTCGTCATTTGCAAGGGATACGGCTGGCTGTTTGTGACTAGCGGGAATATCGTTTGTGGCGCCTATAGCCCTGTTTGTGGCGCGCAAATTACGATTGAAATATAAAAGGACTCGTGAAATTAATGCAGTGCAATTTAATCCGAAATAAATGTTATATTTTCAAAAAAATTCTTTATT
>NW_025935001.1:3484-3829 GCF_000764305.2 Hyalella azteca | reverse complement strand
GACGCGAGCTTGCCCTTCTCTTTCATGAACGTCCACTGCGGAAATTATGGTCATGAATAACGGTCATGTACAGTACAGAAGTTACGGTCATGAACAACGGTCATGTACAGTAATTACGGTCATAAACAACGGTCATGTACAAAAGTTACGGTCATGTACAGAAGTTACGGTCATGTAAAGAAGTTACGGTCATGAACAACGGTCAAGTACAAAATTTACGATCATGTATAACGATCAAGTAAAAAGTTACAGTCATAAAACAACGGTCATGTACAAAAGTTACAGTCATAAAACAACGGTCATGTACAAAAGTTACAGTCATAAAACAACGGTCATGTACAAAAG
>NW_025935001.1:0-2220 GCF_000764305.2 Hyalella azteca | reverse complement strand
GTTATACGTGTTGTTATACGTGTTGTTATACGTGTTGTTATACGCGTTGTTATACGTGTTGTTATACGTGTTGTTATACGCGTTGTTATACGCGTTGTTATACGCGTTGTTATACGCGTTGTTATACGTGTTGTTATACGTGTTGTTATACGCGTTGTTATACGTGTTGTTATACGTGTTGTTATACGTGTTGCTATACGTGTTGTCGTACGTGTTGTTATACGTGTTGTTATACGTGTTGTTATACGTGTTGTTATGCGTGTTGTTATACGTCTTGTTATACGTCTTGTTATACGTGTTTTATACGTTTGCAGCAACTATGCAATAGTAGCAATCTATGTTATGAGTAAAAATGCATGATAACTTATTCGTAACATTAAAAAACTACTTTTGCTGATACTCAAAATACGTAAAAACTCTACTTCTTCAACAAGTATTAAAATGTTGTTTGAAGGGAGCGAGTTTAGTGCAGCAGCGACATACTGTACATAATATTTTCGGGAGATGAAACAGTAGCAACAAAATCAACAACAACAATTTCGTTAATAACAAATAAAACAACAACATGAGCACGGCAGGCTGCAAGCCTTTCCTACCTCAGGTAGGAAAGGTTTTCCTTTCCTACCTGAGGACCGTCAGTATCCTGACGATGTACTGGTAGTACTTCTTCTTACCTGCGCAGGACCGTCAGGTATCCTGACGATGTACTGGTAGTACTTCCTCTTCTCCTGCAGGTCGAGGCGCCGCAGGTCGGGGCACAGGTCGTCCTGCGGCAGGCAACACGCGTACTCGGCGAGCTCGTAGCGCAGCGAGTGGTTCACCCACCGGTGCATGGGGAAGTAGTACTCCGACTGTGGGGAACAAGGAGGAATAGTGTGGGATTAGATGGGGAGGAATGGGCACAGAGACTGGAAAACAGTATGGGGAAATAGTGAGGGATTTGAGGGGGAGGAATGGATGGGGATGGGTGTAGAGACTGGAAAACAGTATGGGGAAATGTAGTCGGACTCTCCGACGGTGGGGAGCAACATGGGAAAGCATAGTACCGGGACTGGGAGAACAACATGAGGATGTGCATGGTCCNGTCCCTGGTGCGTGTAGAGCCGTTCGTGCAGAACTATTGCATGCACCAGTACAGAACTAGCTCATGAAGATACCCAATCAAATACGAAGCTCCGAATAAGATACTGAGTTAGAAGAATTAAGGTTACGAGGTTGCGGTTACACAAGAACACTACAGCGGTTACGCAAAACATGCGGTGATCACGTGCACGTATGCGTTGACGGGACGAAACGAAGTGCTTCCCTTCAACAGCTAGCATTTCTAGTGGAATACAGACATCGAGTCTATTTCTGAAGCGAAAACACACGAGGATTTAAACATAGTCATGTCACCTCGTATAAATAAGAATAATTTAATAACCCAATCTGGAGCTCAGTTTTGTGCGTAATAAAGTTAATGGACTGAAAGAATTTGTATGGCTGATCAATAAAGAAGAGAACTGAGCTAGCTTCAGATGCAGAGGGCTATAGGAGTTAAGAAACTGCTGAGTCATGGGACGAATTTGGCGGGCATCGAGGTAATCTTGCAAGTCATGCTAGCAACTCTTCGAAGAAAAGAGACTTCATGAAGCAAAACGAACTCTGCTTTCGCTGTTTGGGCCCGCACACCGCGTCCCAATGCCAACAAGATGTGAAGTGCGAAACTTGTGGTATGACCAATCACTGCACAGGAGCTCACATGGCATGGCCTCAGACAGAGAAATTTTCATGCTCCCTCGACCAATCCCAGGACGAATACTCAGAAATCACGGAGTTTCATGAGGAATACGAGCGTGTGATCACTAAACTCAACTGCAACAAACAACCTGAGCACAAACATATTCCATACCAAGTTCCTGCTTTATAAATGTTTATGCTGGCATACGCTTCCGATGTTCTCGAATTCAAAGTTCTACGCACAAAATTTGAAAATCTGAAACGCTTGTCATTTCAATTTACACCAAGTTTAGTTGGAATGATGAATAAATACCTGCGATGAAGATAAAATTTAGCTACAATTTACACCATGCTTAGTTAGAATGAAGAATAAATACCTGCGATTAAGATAAAATTTAGCTCAAAAGAACTCACAAGGATTTTTAAATTTTTACGGGAAGCGCTCGATACAAAATAAGCCAATTGGTCCAATAAAGATTAGCTGTTTGGTAAGGACAGAAT
>NW_025935000.1:0-557 GCF_000764305.2 Hyalella azteca | reverse complement strand
GAAGATTTCATCAATGCACGTCCTAATTCACTTACCTTATCAATGTTCGCTAAGTATTGTGTTGCATTATCTTTTGTGCAAATCTTCCGCACAAACTTTTTCCTGCACTCTCGAAAGCACACCACATGCTCTCTCAATGTTTTGTATTACATGATATATATAGGCAGATAGCAGCACCAGCACCAGCAGCACTTTTCCAGACTATGATTATTTTGTATGCGATGACATTTGTAAAATTGTAAAATAAGTAAAAAGGACTTGACCTGGCTCGACCTAACCTCAATACAAAGGTCTCTAGCAACGTAAAGAAGTGTTTTATACACACCTAACCCTAACCCTAACTCTAACCTAACGAAGTTGGCGTTTTTTAGAATTTTCGGTAGTGTAGTTAATTTATGTTTGCGCCCGGTATTTAAATACAAATTAGTTACAGGGTATATAACCGGACTCAATTGTGTCCAGATTTCTAACCCCTCCCTGTCCGGTAATGTTACCAATCCAATCACTATTTGGCAATTGAGTATTGTGCTCAGTACTTATTTAGATGTTGTATTATG
>NW_025934999.1:0-5629 GCF_000764305.2 Hyalella azteca | reverse complement strand
GTAGACGCGGCGTTCGATCTCATCGCATTGGGGCTCGCGGTAGATGAGAAGACAAAGGAAGTGAGTTAATAAAATGTCGCTTGTACAAATAAATTTGATAACTAATAGATCCCAGCTATGGTAATAGTAGGGTATTTGTAGCTTATACATTTATTGATGAAGAAATGATTGAATGATTATATCTATAATAAATTCGCTACTAACGAGTTGAACATTACAGTCTAACCAAATTGAAAATCTTCATCCTGTCCTTTCAAAAGAGTGTTTTATTTAATTAAAAGCAAAATAATAGGGTTAGCGATTCATTCAATAATAAAATTAATAAATTCACACGCCAGGGATCACTCTATTCTGAATGTAACCGCTGACTTGCAGCCCAGAGTGCTTACGTACCATTCTAGCAATGGTCTTCACGTTTCCTGTCTTCGTAATTCACACAAGGGCATGGCGAATGAAACTTCACTAACTGAACACAGAATTTTTAATACCAACAAAATTTAGCAAATGTTCACTGAACAGGCTTCAAGCCAAAGCCACAGGCCTAATGTCGCAGGTTGATATTATTTTGCATCTAGGTCTGCCTTAGATTAAAATGTCATTACGTATAGTAATAAGACATACAACAATTAAAATCAGACAAAATAACAATATGACAAATGCTCAGCATCTCCGCACCATACCGTACTCGTCTGCGTCCAGATCAGAAGTGACACGTGGAGACGGAGTGATGATGGAAACTACTCATGACAAACAAATGCTACACGAGATTCGTCAAAGCTGCGGCTACACCGAGGTTAGGTATCATTAAAATTAGGTCCATCATTTTTAATCTTTTTCAATATCATGCAAAAATATTAATTTAATCCATTCGAAAATTCCCTACCCCAATTTCTGGTAGAAAAAAAACATTAATATTAATTGTTATGCACCATAACTCCTCTAAGAGCTACCAGTTACCAGATAGTAAGCAAATTACAGACGGTCATGCTAATCGTTGGTAATAAATAAATCGCTTGAATCGCGTATAAACCGTTTTGTTGACAATACTATTTTTAGAGGGCCGTAAGTGTTGCTATATTTCTTCTTACCTTTCCTGTCCTAATATATATTTGTGCATCAAATTATTTTTCCAGATTTTACAGGCGGAGAGATCGCGCACAATTACTTTGAGCTCAAAAAAGGATGAGGAGCCAAGAATATCTGGATGCTGCAATAATAATAATATAAAAGAAAATAGATTTGGACTCAAAATTATATAGGCCAAAGGCCAATCGCCGATTCTCAACATCGCAGAACATTCACAACTTGTTGTGGTCTTGAACACGCAACTCACTGCCTCAATTCTGTGCTTAACCGCCCGGCCTCCTTGCCGATTCTGACCAGAAACTGACGCACAGAGCTGGGATCGAACCCGCGCCTCTCTGCGCCAATCTTGGTACTCTGAACTTTAACCAAAAATGACTGAAATATTAACCTGAAATCTGACTGAAATCTGAAATTTTAACTAAAAGCAACCAACGTGACTTAAGCAACTATATTTGCAAATAACAACTTGTCCAGAAGTAATAATAACTGAAAATATTAGTCCTGAATACACGCCAGCAGCCACACAAGTAGAACTATACTCTAAAACACATATCTTTAGTTTGAACTTCATGCTTGATTTCAAACGATATGGAATGTAATGAACCTGTTAATGACACCCTTGACAACGACGTCAAATCCCGAACTGTACTCAGCAACGGCATCTTCAAAAAAGGAGTTCTTCAAGAATCTGATGTGATCTTTAAATTTTGCTTCAAAGAAGGTTGTAGACTTCTTCATCTTTGGGATTACATTAGAGTAATTGGAGTAACTTCATCGACATTGAGCAGCTGTTTTTCCTGCCACCTGAGACAATTGCGCAACCAGACCAGGTCTCAAAGTCTTACCATCGAGCAACTTCATCTCATGATCCGTGATGAATTCAACACGCTCCCTGACACCCTTGACAACAACTCCCACTGTGCTGGACAAACACACCAGCATCTTCATCGTGCAGTAGCCCGAAATATCCGACCGACGATAGCTGAATCCCTCATCTCTACGGATTGGACTCCAGCTACTCGTCTCATAACTACCGGATTTTCTGAACTTTGAGATTGTTTCGAAATTATTTTCACGGTTCCAAATTTTCTTGTATCCTATTTACTTGTATCAGGTACTTATTTCCGCCAAAATTTCAGTATTCAATGCTTCCTATAACTTGAAAATGAATGATGTCACATTCGAAACGTCGTTAATAAATTAAATTAATTCCTTGAACCTGAATTTTTATCAACCAACGTCAACTGAAGAATATTGTACGATCCTGAAAATTTAAATCAATGATTTCTCTGGTCATTAACCACTCGTGTTTAAACAAGCTTATTCTGCTATCTTATACTAATATACACATATATATATGATTTTTTGCTTTGAGTTGCACTATTTATTTTCCTGTGACGAAAACTTATGAGCGACATTCTTAACAAAGAAAATGAGGATGAAACAATTGAAAATCATCGCTCTATACCTTCTTGTCAGAGCATTTTATAGTACCTACCTTCCTCTATCTGTATATTGCATTCATACACAGTCAGGCAGAGAAATGTATCGTTTCGTATTAAGCTTCATGTTAAGGTCGTAAATAACCATAATTTTATGATGTTGGGATTTAGGTTATATGGTACGCTATTTTAGATATGAGTAATGGAGCAATTGTCGATCGTGTAATATCAGTACATAGTAGCAGGAGAATCACTGAGAGAATTGCGAGTTGACTTTTTTTTAGACATACATTTTCAAATAACTCTCTAGGACAAGCTCAACATTAATATAACTAATCTAATTGATAAACTATACATTGAGCACCTTAAATAACGTGAAATTATGAATGAACAGAGGAAGAGATGAAGACGTAATTTTTAGTGTAAGTTAATTGAAAAAAAATGTTGATGAATATTTTTAATTTTTTCTTGAGAAGTCATTCCTAACAAACTTTGCAATTGACTAGTTTCAGATGATTTGGGATAAAATCCTGGAAAAAGAGTGATTAACAATGATGAAAATATTAATATCGTCTTAAGGCTCATTGTAGGTGCGGTGACGTCCCACGAGATGAGCTGTGCGCGGCTGGTTTGGCAGTCAAGCAGAGAATTTATATAGCGGTATATTGATAGCGGTTTCAGCGTTTATTAGGCCGTAGGCCTGTCGCCGATTCTTAACATCGCAGAACATTCACAGTATTTTGCGGTCTCGAACTCACAACTCACTGCTACAATTCTGCTGTGCTTAACCGCCCGGCCTCCTCGCCGATTCTGACCAGAAACTGACGCACAGAGCTGAGATCGAACCCGCGCCCCTCTGCGACAATCTTGATACTCTGAACTTTAATCAACTTAAAGGCTTACATGTTAGACTATGAAAAATTGAATGACTATAGGGCCGTGAATGACTAGGAGAGGGAGAAACAAAATATGTGAAAATAATATCAACAATTTGATGAACTGAATAATGCAAATTGTGAATTTGAATAACTTCACAACCTGAGTTGAAGCAAGCGCTCAGAGTGACTGATTAAGATGTAGTCCCGATGAGGTGGTTTATTATAAAATCATAAGAAAATACACAGCTCTTTTAAATAGCCTAATGAACGATGAAATTATTACGAGATACAAAACGGAGGTTGAGAGTTTCTTGAAGCAGAATATAAAAAAATAATGACAGATCGAGCCCTGTACGCTTGAATGCAACTTATGTCAAAGGAAGAGGCTAAGAACTGATGCATGGGGTCTATATACTTGTAGTATCCCAGTATAGCTTGACATAGGAATAACGTCGATTCCGAGTTGTTATTTGGTTACAGTGTTGCGCAACCCGAATGCAACATCAAATCGATGACGTAAAACGACGATGACTTGGTGCAATGCGAGACAACCTGAATACCAGACTGAAACAACGTCGATTTTCGATCGTTGAATCTTGATCATATACCTGCCATTGATGACGTTAAAAATGCGACCAAAACTAGGTTGACAGGATATAACTTCGATGTTCAACTAATGTCATTATAGCAATGTTGGAAAATGATTAATAATCATCCCCGGTACACGTCAGTTTTTCAACCAGTTTTCTTGTTAAATTTCAACGGCATTCCAACGTTCTTTTGAGACCGCTGCATGAACGTCAAATCTTGACACAAAATGCGAGACACTCGAAGTCCAGTTATGAAAAGCCTTCTGACTATCGTTTCAGTGGCGGCACCTTGACATCAAGTTATTAAATTAGATTCAATGCGTCATTGCAGTGAGACTGCATGACAGAACCGGCCGAAAAATGCATCTCCTTATTAAGTCAGAAGAAACAATCGATCATCAACCAGCGCCATCTTCGCATTTTATGGGCTCGCTATCAACCGAGACACTGAATTTCGCCAATGTTATCAATACATGGAATACAACAATTATTTTTGTCGTTTTAACACTACGTAAAGATCAAGCAATGATTGTGTTTATTTAATCCGTGTGAGAGCCTTGAATACTTATGTTTGATACTTATATTCTTAGAAATCTCTTGAATTTCCAGATTTTTTTTAGTAGCCACGCACCAACATTTAATTTAATGCGATATTTAATGAAAGATATTGATAAAAAGTTAGAATTTATGCAAGCAAATGAAGTTTCATTGAATGAGAATATATTTTTGTTATAGTGCATCAGAATGCCCCGGTAGGCTACTAGTTAAGTAACCAAAAGGACAAATTATCTCTTCTCGTACTACGAGAGGAGTGATGCAATGTCTCCACTACAGGTGAAGTCTTGGCACCGACTGCAAAGGAAGCAAAGCAAGTACGAAAGAAACTGGAAGCCTAGTAACAATCAAGAATAGTTTGTCCTGTATTTTCAGAAAAAGACTCAATTGAGGAGAAAAGAAATGGCATCATAATATAGGTGGACTAAAAAGTTAAAGTGATACCTTGCACCCCAGACAGATCCTGTGCAAAACGAGCCCGCAACAACATGATTACTCAAAAGCTTGCAGCAGCCCTGGATCATGCCAAGATTCCGGACCGGAATTCTGCAATGGAAATTTTGCTGACATTTATATCAATGGTGCTTGCATGAGTCACAGAAAGCCTTGTTATGTAAGATATTCTTGCATAACAGATATTTTACAAGCACCACTGTGAGGTGAATGTGCCTCTATTGGTACACTGGGATGGTAAACTGTTTAGAATTTGACCAGCTAAGAACACGTAGATCGGGTTCCTATACATGATCCTGGCATAAATTGAAAAACTTCCTGCTGTGCCAAAGCATCAATGAGGAACAGGCCAGAATACCGCCTTCACTGTGGTAGGCAGCTTGTTAGAGTGGCATATTGCAGAATCCGCACATGAAATGTGTTTTGATACTACTTCAATAAAAGTAAAAGTATAAAAAATAAATTTGCATAGACTATTTTACTGTTCTGCTCCATTG
Source organism: Hyalella azteca (assembly GCF_000764305.2). Classification (NCBI taxonomy): domain Eukaryota; kingdom Metazoa; phylum Arthropoda; class Malacostraca; order Amphipoda; family Hyalellidae; genus Hyalella; species Hyalella azteca. Next base: position 128 of record NW_025934999.1, on the reverse strand, counting down.
AAGCTTCGCGAGGAGTCATTTTTATTGATCGATGATAACTATTGTTATAATTATCAACTAAATCTGGTAAAATATCTACCCACTTTTTTGTCTTGGCATACGTGAAATATTTCCACATTTTTGTCTTG
>NW_025934998.1:0-380 GCF_000764305.2 Hyalella azteca | reverse complement strand
TAAAACGATTTGATATTCAGTAAAATGGTTATGGTTCTCAGTGACATAAGAAGTATGGTCAATGTTTGTTGTGACATAACAAGGATGGTCAATCTTTGTTGTGACATAACAAGGATGGTTAACATTTGTTATGACATAAAATGGGTGGTCAAAGTTTTTTGTGACATAACAAGGATGGTTAATGTTTGTTGTGACATAAAAAAGATGGTTAACATTTGTTATGGCATAAAATGGATGGTTAATGTTTGTTGTGACATAACAAGGATGGTTAACATTTGTTATGACATAAAATGGATGGTCAAAGTTTGATGCAAATCGTCAGCAAATTTGAACAAATTTCATTGATATTTCAAGCTTGCTGAGAGCGACGCGCGTTGACA
>NW_025934997.1:0-22215 GCF_000764305.2 Hyalella azteca | reverse complement strand
TGTGTGTTTATTACTGTGTTCATTATCTTAACGGAAAAATGCAAAGGTTTATAAATATTGTCATTCTAAAATTAATCGTCCAGTTGGTGGACTCAATTATACAAATCATTTTATTCGCACGGCGATGAAGGAGTAATCAACAGCTCCTATCCAATGGCCGCTGGTGAGCAGAAGAGGACATTACTAACGTTGTTATGTTGTGCCCGCCATGCATTCCATGTAACTGAGCTAAGCCTCGACAAGAATTCTAAACCATCAATTCTTCAGTTTCTGGTCAAGCCTTCAAATTGGATTTTCATCAATAAATGTGTTGCATATACATATGTGTATGTCGTTATTATCAGTTTTTATCACCTTAAAGTTGGCCATCAAATAAGATATGAATTAATTCATGATTGTGCATATACATTCATATATAATCAGCAGTTGACGATTGAAGAAGGTGCCGCCGTAACATTCTCAGATTTCTGCAGCAAGCCGCCCAGATGTTCGCTATTAAGTGAAAGTAATCTTATCGAAGGTGTCCCGCAACTTCCATTACCGTCCTTGCCCCGCCAATGGGACTAGCAAGCATACATGAAACTATGCGAGGGTGTATTTTCAGTCAAAATCCTCACGTATAAATACGAAGAATATTTAGTGAGAATGTAAATCGTTTGGCCTGAGGATGAGTTCGGTGATGGCCTAACTTGATGGTGATTGCAGGGGATAATTAAGCACAGAGTCATGAATAATATAGCCCAGTAATTGGACGAGAGGTGATGGACGGGCCGTTCTGCGAACATCGGCGATAATTCGCCTGAGATTTCAATGATGTATACAAACGACGGGCCTCCTGCTACTTACGACTATGTTTCGGTATACCATTAGTGTTCTGTATTCATAACTTCTTATATTCGACTCGAAAATTCTCCCAAAGCTAGAAATTTATTAATTTTAAAGAGACAAAATGTCTGTTATAATTTCACCAGTACCAGTTCAGCCGTTTCTATAATAGAATTAGTATTCATAACTTTTTAAATTCAACTCGTAAGTTCTCCCAAACTTAGAAAATTTATTCACTTTGAAGCGGCAAAAAGTCTGTTATAATTTCACGAGTGTTAGTTCAGCCGTTTCTCGAAAAGACTTAGTATTCATAACGATTTGAATTCAACTCGAAAGTACTCCTATTTATGACACTGTTTTAATTATAATTAGAATGTCATACAAATTCTGAAATTCTATTTTAGAAACGGCTGTCCCATGAGTGTCTTTCCCAGACACTCGCAGATGGGTCAATGAAAAACAAACTTCTTACTGTACTTCTTAAATCGAGTCCATCCTCGCATGTAATACAAAGTTTACATATTTTTTGTTACTGGTCGACGCTTATAAATAAATAACTTGGTAAGTATGGAAAAATCCATATCGCCATCTCATTTGCGAGCGGAGTAAAGTCTATCCTAATTAGTGAAGAAACGCTTAGGGAAGAGCCGAGCCTGTTCGAAGCCTCTCAGCTTTCAATCAGGGCCTTAAGGCACTTTTGAATTATTCAGATTTATACCTAGGCGAAAGTCCGGTCCACACGCTCAGTTTTACATAACAATTTGTCTGCGCAGTTCAAATCGTTGCAGATAAAACGTTGCGTGTAAACGGGAAAGCTGCGAGTTTTGAAGACGGCGGGAAGACTGCACAGTTGCAGCCATGGTTGACGTAATCAGTTTAGATCAACACATTGTTTTTATGTCATCTTTGAAAGCATTTAAAAAAATTGACCTCATCAAAATGGCCCAAGAAAAATTATTTACTACATGCAGCTAGTCTCATTTAAAGCAAAACCGGTGTTACAAATCAGTTTGACGTCACAATGGCCAAGGTGACGTCACAGTTGGAATAACAAATGACATCGGCAAGGTGCAGCTGCACTAGGGAATACCTTGTATTTGTTCAACCATGAAAAAATTGACCTCATTAAAATGGCAAAAAAATTAATTACTGCGACTAGTCTTATTTTAAGCAAACCAGGTGTTACAAATCAGTTTGAATCACACGGTGACGTCACAAGGTAACGTCACAACGACCAAGGTGACATCACCATTGGAATAACAAATGATATCCGCAAGGCGCAGCTGCGAGTGGGTCAACCTTGTATTAGTTCAACCATGGTTGCAGCGATATCTGCGCTACAGAGCATAGATTTTGTGCTCAGTTTCAATGATTCTAGCGACAATGGCCGATCTTCGGTAAGGTTCTCTGGAATATATTGTTCTATACGAAAGTTTTCCTTGCATTTAGCGAGTTCAATCCAAGGACTATGGTAACAGGGACAAAAAGGTGGAGACATATGAGAAATTAGTAGAAAAATTAAAAAAAAATCTATGAAAGCGCAAATAGAGAAACAGTTGTGTAAAAAATTAATGATTTGATTTGAGGAGTACTTACCGTAAGTAATTTGGAAAAATTTAACAAATCGATTCCATCTGGAGCTGGAGAAGATGATATCTACAAGCCACCTACCTACAAGCCACCTATATCTACAAGCCACCAAGATATCTCTGTTATTTTGATTCCTTGCATTTCCTAAATGATCCAATATTTTTTTTAACAAAGCACAATGCCAAAATTGCAAAGATTTCATTCCGACTGAAAACTGCGTAGACAAATGGTTGTGTAAGCCTGAGCGTGTGGACCGGCCTCTATGCTGTCCCCGTGTACAGGCTTACTTGTCGGATAGTCACCAATCGCCCGATATTTGCCAGATCTACTTGCTGCCTGCGGGTGGATAGCTAGAGGTCAGCATAGCCCAAGTCCACAGTGCGATTCATATACCTTCCCCGGCTTCCCGAGCGTAATCATGCCTGAGGGCATAGTAACCTGCACTATAACGTGCCTAAAGCCATAGTGGCCATTTCCCTTCATGGAAGTGAGTAAATAGGCCAAATAGCATCAAGCCATTGCAACAACAGCCGTGGTCAAAGCGCCAAACTGCCGCGTGGCTGTACTTCAAGCAGCCGGGAATCTTCACGGCTTTCGACACAGAGCGCCCACCACAACAGCGCCGTTCAGTCACAGGCACTGTTTCACAGCGCCGGAACACAACTGGCCAGAGCGCAGCAGGCCCTACCTACAACGCCTTACCCCGGCCCTACTCCTAACCTAACGTAAGGCGTTGTGCAGTGGCTGTGTTGTGCAAAGCGGATTTACTGTTAGCCGAAGTGGTCTGCGGCTGTTAAGACTTACGGCACGAGTAAGAAGGGATGGTGTGGAGTAAAAATCTGTTGAGCAGAGCCAGATTACCATTGACTATTGGATGTAGTGATTTGTGGAGTAAAGCAGCGCTGTTAAAGTTGGTGTGGTGATATGAGTCACTTACACACAGCTCATTGATCTGAGGCTATGTGTAGATATTGCATGCTGATGGTTGGCGTTGGGCCCAGGGCCTGTTTACGAGTCAATTTTGTTACCCACGGCTGCGCTCCCCTGCCTGCACTGTCCCCGTGTACAAGCACCTTAAGGTGCCTGTACACAGGGATAGTACTAGCCGCTAGTTCATCCGCCGCTTGAACTGTCCACGCTACCAGCCTCGTGCATAGGGGTTCAGCCGCTTCAGAGGCGTGCGCCGGCAAGTGCCCGAGACGCGGCAGAGAGGGACAACGATGTGTTGATTGCTGCGCTGAAGCAGCGTTGCCAGATGGTATATCTCTATACCAAATTTCACAAATCTGGTATTTTTAGAAGGTGTCTGGTATGAATATTTTAGATCTGGTATATTTGCCTAAATCTGGTATTTTTCTGGTATTTTCTGGCTTACTGCAAATTACTGCATTAAGTTCCACCTCTGAAGTTTGAACTCCCTCGGCTGAAGAAGTGGCTAGTAGCGCTGATGCAGCCATGGTGAGAGAATCTGTGCCGCTCTTGTGAAGTATCTTTGTTCAAGTGAATCAAAGCTCGTTTGAACGATAATGTTTCTAAGGAGAACTCAACAAAGTGGATACCAGACGATATTCAATTATTCTTTAAAATATTTAAAAAATATGAGTTAAAGTATAATGTTTGCCATAATGGTTACTCCAACAAAATGAGAGAAACGAGTATTTTGAAACGGAAAGAAGACCTTATTAGTCAGGGTTTAGTGGTTCCCGACGCTGCATTTTTAATGCTTTGAATAAAGAATATAAAAACGACGTACAGACTCGGGTTGTTGAAGGTAATCCCACTATCTATCTTCGCAGACCTCACTCGACGGCTTCTAACGACGCACTGGCGGTGGCGGGCGCGAACGAGAAGATAGCGGTACTTTATAGTTTATACTATCCTTGTGTAGCGGCACTTTATACTATCCTGTGTGTACTGTACAGGCTTGCTAGCCGGATAGTAACCAAGCGACCGACACTTGCCAGATCTACTAGCCGTCTGTACTATCCCCGTGTACAAGCACCTTTAATGCTCTAGACTATAGAGATAACGCGTGTACGTACAGTCGTGTTAAGTTTATCGTACTTATGGAGTTTGTAAAAAAGCCGTTAAATTTGACCAATATTAGTTGTGATGACGAATAAAAAAGTTAGTTCCTGATATGCCACTGAAGTATGTCGTCGAATTGTCGCTCCAATGAACAACTGGATGGAGACGAGCGCAGATGGGGGGAGGGAGGGGCGGCCGTCCACAACAGGTGACTCGCTTACATGCCTGCTCAGCTGCACTCTCTTCTTCACTGCCGCTTCACTCCAAGTTCAGCGCTCCGCTTTCCGATGGCTGCCTAAATGCTGAAGTCTTTGTTCCGTTTCCGATTTATAAAGGCATTCCTGCGTTCTGAACTGCCAGCTTCTCGTCTGTAAGTAATATGTGACGTCTGTATTTCGATCATTAGGTTATGAATCAGTTAGCTTTTGAGTCAGTTCAGGATTCGATATCTCAGATCCAGAGACATACCAAACATTCAGCGCTGAACAGCTCGTACAAATGAGTGACGAATGAAGCGCACCTGTGACCTGTCCAGCGTGACCATCAGCTCTGGCGTGGCCACCGTGACCGCCAGTTACGGGATGTAGCGGGCATTTTACACGCCCCTCTTCTAGGCCCTGGCACCGCACACACAAAAAATTCTTTACGTGTCAAAGCTTTCCTGACGCAAGTGTCAAAGCTTTCCTGACGCACACGACTGTGTCTGTCGTGTGGACAACAACTTACGCACGATGCTGAGCTGTCATAGGAGAGTATGTCTACGTCTGTCATAAAAGCTGTCTATGTCTGCCTTAGGAGAGAAGGCACACTATTATTATTATTATTTATCGCTAATGCAGAAGAAGAGTTCCCACCCCGACATTACGAGTACAGTCGGCGACATAATAACGTTGGCCTCAGGAGTGCACGAAATTATTTAAATTTCCTATAATTCCAGCTTATGACAAAAATTCACTTTAATGAAAACTAAGGGCAGTGCTTGCATCTTCCTGGCTGCGTTAGAGGACTTGCTCTCGTGTATCGCGTTTGTATCGTACCTTTTTTGTCAGTGGCGATGAAGGTAAATTAAGTTCATGTTCGTTAGTTGCAAAGGAACGAATTTGCGTTTATATCATGCATGGTCGGCCTGGACGCACGCGCGATCGTCGTGCGTCAGAGCAGTTCTGACGTCGTCATGACGTGCCAGGCCTTGAGTGTCACTTTGCAAATCTTTCACTCTGCTGGTCCGTGGCGTGTCGACGCGCGCGCACGTCATGTACCTGTTCTCGAATATATCATATTCTGAGGTTTCTTAGTCTTAGATGACGTGAATTGAAGCTTTTACGGTCGCATCAGGGAACAGGCAACTTTGATGGTTTCTACTTTAGCATGGTTTCTACTTAAGCATGAATTGGCATGCGTTGCATCTTGTTGCCTGGATATATTATATCTGTCACGCCACGGACGTCATCAGTCTTGCGTGTCTTCTCTCCTAATGAGCAATAAACATGCCGAGAATGACAGATAGCAAGTTTTTGCTCTAATTTTGCAGTGCAGTTTCGTTTTTCTAGTTATGCAGAGAATTTTACGAGCAAGTTCATTTTCCGGGAATAGCCTGAATCATGCGATTGATTGCTGAGAATTTAAAACGAATTGTTTTCATTGTAATTAGTTTTTGTTAAACTGTAGGTGATTGCGCAATCATTCCTCACTTCTTAAGGTCTCTCCTCAAGGTCGAGAAACGTTAGTTGGATTAATTTGGTATAAATGATTGTGGTAATGAATGAAATATCACAATCTTTATACTGGTTTGATTCATTTGCCTGGGTGATACCCCTCAAGGGGGACTTCTGAGGCGTGTCTGTGCGCGTCAGAAGTCCTATGGGATTTCGCGTTCCTATAGGGGGATTGTTCCTGAGCGCCCCACCGCTGAGCTCGCGGTATCTGACGGTAGGTCTCAGTTGTGGGGTTAAGTTATTATGTAGGTAGGATTCCTTACATTTCCCTTCTCTGTCTCTCTCGTGCGGGCGGCCGACGTCCCGTGTAAGCGACCTCTTGTTCGAGTGTCTTCGTTTCTGTTGCTTTTCACCTCTCCCTCCTTGTCACTTGTCTCTTTGAGATGCTAACGCTGCTTCCTTCGAGCCAGCTTCAGCGGGCTGGACATCTGAGACCTTCCGCCCCTTGTGGGTGATGAATAATTGAGACCTTCCACCTCTATGGTGATGTTCATCCTGACTTTCGGTGCGTGATAGCTAAATAGCTGAAGCGCTAGTAAACATTCCACATGATGTGCAGTGAGGCAGTAATGGTCACATGATGTGTAGTGAGGCAGTAATGGCCACATGATGTGTAGTGAGGCAGTAATGGCTACATGATGTGTAGTGAGGCAGTAAAGTAATGGCCACATGATAAGCGATGACGTGAGCTTAGCACGCTGAGGTGTGCCGCGCTTATCTCCTGCTCCTCCAACCTAGTGAGCATAAGTCCGCTCCTCGTACGCTCGCCCTCCGTGTACCAGCAAACCGCAATCTAGATGACGTGACCATTGGGGTTGCCGATCGTTTTTTTTAAGATACAAATGTTGAATAATCAAGTTATGTTTTTAATGTACCGACGATACTTCCTGTTATTATCTTAATTCTTGTGAAGCAACAAGTGTTCGCTTCCTTCTGGCGGTTGGTCGCAAGGTGCGTCCAGGTTATGGCACCCTGCATGGGAACTCTCATCAATGTTCATTGCTGACTTAAATGTGATTATCCACGATTTGATGCTCGTGTTTCTAACAATCGTGTATTCTGAGCAACAAATGTTATCCAACTTTACTTGTATTGGGTAAAGGTTGTCAATTTACAGTAAAAAAGGAAATAGTGAGTGATGAACTGGTTTATGATTCGATTGTCAATGCCAAAATTAGTAAACTTCACTATCTTGATCGCATAGTTTGGACTCATGGGTGGTTAATCTATCTATTTCATATATCTAATTCATTTTTGTAATTCACATTTTTTGCTGAACCTGCTTATTTTGCTGGAGGAATCGTTTCGATTTCATAAACTCCACGATGTAATTCAAGGCACGTTATTTGCATATGTCTTGGATGATAAATGGACCTTTCCAAAGGGACAAACGTGTCATGATACAATTAACACAAATGTATTCTACTTGAAGCGTCTTTTTTATGCGCAGGATGTGTCCGCTCGTGGCGGGTTAGACTCGTCTCTTGTGGGGCGACACTGCAGCGCCATGTCCTGCCCGCCCGACGCTCCCCGGGATCACGCGCTGCTCAAGCGTCTTCAAGGCGACGAGTCTGGCAAGGCTGGCCCAACCATCAAGAGCAAGCCGTTTTTCGGCACTCAAGCCTCGTGTTCGCCTTGCTCTTCTAACCCTGCCTCACCTACCCGGGAAGATGCGCAATCAGGAGTGTTGCAGTCGCGCCGCGCTCTCAGAAATGAGGATAGCAGCTATGACAGCGACTTCGAGTCGAGCGAGGTTTTGGGACCTGCCTCGACTGCCTCAGGTCCCGACGAGGCGCCCTTGGGAGAGGAGCAACACGAGGACGTCTCAAGAACCGTGTCGGACACTCTAGCGGCCGAGTTCGCTGAATATGTTACCATGCAACCAAATACGAGCACCACTCCCGTGCTCCCCACTGCAACCAGTAAGACAATCGTTACCAGTGATGAGGTTACCTCAACCACGTCTTGTTCTTCACCCGTTTTTGTCGCGTCTTCTTTCTCTGTTCCCACTGGTGGTAGCAGTGCTGCTATGGACTTATTTTCCTGTTCTGAGAGCACTGCCAAAGATGTTCCTGTTATTACTACTGTTGGGGCATCTAATGCTCTTGTATGTGTTGATAAAAGTGAGAGTGTTGCTCGAACGCAGCCCAGTGAATCTAAACCTGAGACTACAACGGCGAAGTCTCTCCTAACTTCCACGTCATCGTTGCCAAGCCATTCCGTTTTGTCAAGCAAGGGTGGTATCAATACTGGTAGTTCTTCAGTTACGATCAGACCCCATACCTCTGTAGTATCATCCTTGTCTTCACGCCCCTCGTCAGCCCCTGCAACGCAAAGTTTAGCTCGCTCTGCTAGCACTGCCGTGACATCACAAGCAGGTTCTGCACCCACTTCTACAAGCATCTCGACAAGCATTGGCAAAACTTGGAGTGGTAGCGAAAGTAGCATTTATGGACAGCAAGTAGAGTTCGGTATCAAGCTCGGCTATAGCGAAAGTCTGGTGCAATTGGCGTTGAAGAAACTAGGTGGAAAACCAGCCAAAAATGAGCTGCTGGATGAACTCATTCGACTCGGCGCTGTCATGCCCAAGTCCGAAAGTGAACTAGAAGGTCCTCTGGCCACTCCTGCTGAAGGAGACGACGCTAAAGAGACGGACCCATCGCTGGCACTGAGACCCATCATTATTGATGGAAGTAACGTTGCTATGAGGTAAGTTTCGTCAATATTCAATGCTATTTTTTAGCGACAGAAGTTATGCGATTTCATCTAAACGATAACGTTTTTTTTTTCATCTAATCCACTACAAATCGTGCCGGATCTCTTCTCTCAAAGCAGTGCTTTAAGGTATCGTGATTGAACCTATAAAAATTAAAGATTATCCATTGAATAGGTTACACTGCTTGCACTGTTTCACATCTGTTCTTTCTTCAAATTGACAGCCACGGCAACAAGAACGTCTTCTCGTGCCGAGGTCTGAGCGTATGCGTTGAATGGTTTCGGGAACGCGGCCATAAAGAAATTCTGGTGTTCGTTCCCGCGTGGCGCAAGGAATTCTCTCGATGGGACGCCAAGATTACTGACCAGCAGGTTTTGGAGGAGCTGGAACAGCAAAAGGTCCTTGTCTTCACTCCCAGCAGAACTGGCCACACGAGCGGGCGCAGGATCATCCCGTATGACGACAGGTACGTTTGTACAATAACTCGAGTTTTTTCATCTCATTTTAGTCTCGTTTCTGCGTGTATAATGCGTACTATACCTTTTTTTTGGTTTTTTTCAGTTAAGTGTTATTATACTAATGATGAAATATCTCGACATATCTACGACATCACCGCTCTTGTCATAAATTATCACTTAATATATCCCTTTTCCTTACAACGATAAAGTTCCTCTCGGCCTTCGCTTTTATTCATTTATTTTTCTTCAATTTGTCATGACCAATGAACTTTACTACAGGTACATCCTAAACGAAGCGGTTCTATCTGGAGGAGTTGTAGTGAGCAACGACAACTTCCGTGACCTGGCTGCTGAGTCGTCAACGTTTCGGCGAGTGGTGGAGGAGGCGCTGCTGATGTACTCGTGGGTGAACGGGCGCTTTGTTCCACCAGACGACCCACTAGGGCGTAACGGCCCGACACTCGACGCCTTCTTGAGGCGTCCTGTGTCTACTCATTCTAACCCACAGGCGCGAGACTTGGGGCTCTGTCCTTACGGCAAGAAGTGTACCTATGGTAACAAGTGCAAGTACCAGCATCCTGAACGAGGCACTCAGCCCATCAAGAGCGTCACGGAGCGACTGCAGGAGCAAAGGGAGAAGCATTATTTGGACAAGGCTACTAAGAGCAGAGACTCGTCTCCTGGTCAGTGGCTTACAGCTCATTAAATCCTTAGCGTTTTCAAAACCTAATGCGTTTCACTACATTAGGTGTGTGATATTGTATATTTGTATAGAAAAGGTAGACATTTCAGAGATGTCAAATGTCATCATGCAGTACACAATACATCATTGTGGTGTTTATATCTCCCTATCTGATATTTAAGAAAATTAGTCTTTCGAGTTATTCTCTTACTTGAATTCATGTTTTCCTATAAACGAAACGTCTCGAGTTGAAGCTCTATATATTTATTCTTACTCAATTTTCAGGTGAAAGTTCGCGTGCAAACAATTCGCAAGCTGCAGAGCGCGGTCCTCCAGGAAGTGGGAAGAAGCCTCTGAGCCGAACTCCTTCTTCGCACGGTGGCTCCTCGCTTTCCTCCACGACCGCTTGTTTACCGACACCGCCGGTGCCGCACGACGCACCAGGGCACGACTCGCGTTTTTCTGATGCCTCCACCCCCACCACCACCTCTGCTGCTCCTGCTACTGCTCATCAAGGCGTTCCGTCTTCCCCTGCCCCCGCTACTACTGCGGCGCCTTTGCTCATGCAGCAGCAACACCCGATGCTCTCAGCTCAGCCTTCTTACGACCAAAGTAGCTTGCAACAATCTCTTCCTCACGACGTCTTCAAAAATCAAATGTTTTCAAGCGATTCTTGTCTTCATCCCTCGTTTGCATCCCAAGCGCATACTGTGCAACATCAACACTTGCATCATCAGCCATCAGGCCCGCACCAGCAGTCGTCGTCTCATACTGCAGTGCAGCGAATGCAATCATACCAGCAAGTTGCTGCTGCAGGAGGATGGGGCTACCAGCCGCCGCGACCTCAGGACGCGTGTGAGACAAGTCACTTCAGTGAACTTGCCATGGCAGAGCGGCAGCCATCCGACACCGACAGCGCTTCTTCCTGTGACAACACGCATCAAAAACTGCGCCGTCAACTCACACTCAATCCGTCTAATGACCATCGACTGGCCAAGATTAACAAAGAAGCAAGTCAACAGAAATCTGTACCCATGGCTGGTCATTTCGGAGGATTGCAGAGTATGCCTCCTCAGTATCAGCAGCAGCTACAAACTATGAATATGGCTAGCAACCAGCATTTGATATCTCAGCATCAATATCAGAACCCGTTGCAGTCTTTTTCTCCTTTCATTCCCGAACAAAATTTGCTGCAACAAACGCCGCAGAGCCAAATGGGACCTGTGTTTTCTGTCAACCAATCACCTTTACCGTCCCATTTGTACCGTCATCATCAGCAGCAGCAACAGCAAGGAGCCCATCCTCACGTCGCCCGCTTCTCCTCCGCTCCTGACCCCATTGTTGGGAGCACCAGCACCTGCAGTAATGCNCAACTCGACATCTGATCCTCATTTGAATCTTTATGGCAGTACTGAGTCACCTCATTACTTGTCCGAACCTTACGATGAAGCTTCGCAGTGCCGGCCTCCCTTCTTTGCATCTCATCACAGCCTTGCGGCTGCCCCAAATGCCTTAGCTCAGGCACCTGTGGGCTCACGTCCCTTGTCTCCCCAGCAGCCAGCTCTGCTGCAGCAGTCCAGGAGCCATCCCGCCCACCAATCCAGCATGGCGCCCCTGATGAACACATCGTTTCCGCCTCCAAAGTCCTCCGGTCAACAAGAAGAACGATCTCGCCTGTATTATCATCTAATTAATTTGTTTGATGAGGAAATCGTTCTGGCCGCACTAGCGAAGCATCCTAATGAGACCGATGTGCACAAAATTTGTTCTTCTATCCTTGGCTTCTCTGCATCTGCCTCGAACTCTTCTGGAGATCTACAAACGTCCATTGGGTTGTCGTCACAGCAAATGTCATCCCTCCTTCCGCGCTCTGTGGCAGCACCGCCTCTGGACTCTACGATGTGCCACGCTCACATTGGCGCTCGACAGTCCGTCCCTCTCCCTCTTCGCGTGCCTTCTCCTAATGAAGTCCCGGCTTCTTCAGTTCCTTTCTCCTCAACCATGGCAATGCCACACGAACACTCACGGCTGCGAGAATATATGAACCCGCAGACCTCGACGATGGAGGGAGATGGTACAATGAGAAATCTAGTGGCACCAATGACGTCACTGCCTTCTGGTGTGGGTCAACCATCACTACCTCTGCAGCCTCAGGGTCAGCGAGGCATGCACTTCAGTTCACAGTCACATAACACAACCTAGCGGTTACTGCATCTTAGGGACGCCCAATTGTTTTAGATAACTTTGATTGTGTTGTGAACAAGATGACCGTTCTGAGAACGATCTAGTTTTTCCAAGCGGTACTATTCTGAATTGACTATGAGTGATGAATTTTCATTTAAAATGAAAGACTCACAGTAAATTATACGGTACCCTACTGATAAGTTGCTAACTTGACCGTGCGGCTTAGAGTCCTGCGTTGGATATTTTGGGCAGCATGATTCTTTCGGATTGCGAATGAAAGTATAGACTTATTAGTCACTTGCCAGCCGTCTTGTATTCGACTGAAATACTGTCTAGTATTGTACTTTATTAGCTGTGTTGTTCTTTGATCTTCGTTGTGGCCTTTTGTTTTCTAACGCAACTGCTTGGCCAATGCCATGAAGAAGAGAGTGAAATGTGTTTCTTGTCCAGTTTTCCTGCCCCTGCCAATCGTGCTGGGACACAAACAAGAGACCTCTTACGTCCCATGTGATCCATGTTACCAGAATCACCTACGACCAGAAAGGCTTTATTTTTTCCGTATTATGTGTGATATCTTGGAAACAATATTTGGTCTATCTAAGTCTCTCGCTCGTACTTTAAGGAAATAGCTCTTTTTTTTAATGTTGCTATCTATACGATATTAACGTTTTATATATGTCTTCTACGTCAGTGTCATTGATGCGATACCATCCTTGAATGTAACATAGGTTTAGGAAGTTTTAAGGACCCGGGATCTTTCCAACAATGGCGAACTATACCGTATACTTTCCCTGACCGTTGATCTGTTGTGAGCTGAGGGCCTCAAAGTTGCTACGTTCTCATGTCTGACTCCTAACTCGGGCTCCTTTACGACCAACCCATCCATTATTTGCGCGGGTCTTCGTTTATAGTCCTTTGCATTTTTAATAACTCATCGATATTTATTATTTTGGAGATAATAAAAAAATAATGATGTATCGATATTGATGGATATTGATCGATAAATATTATTAGATAAATTAATGTTGAAGTATTGACAGTGAATATTGATTTCACTTTCATTTAACTTTTAAAATTTTCGGCAGTGGAGTAAGATTTAGAGGCCGCCGTTGAGAAGTAGCAATGTGCCAAGAGCGTCGCGTTGGATGCACCACGGCGCAGTGTTATGGCTGCGCGCTACACAACAGCCACACATTTATATTTTACCGTCATTACTGCTTAAGCATTGTCGTGGCACAAATTAGATTTATGGAAATGTTGTAGTATATTCCATTGGATTTCATTATAGAAATTATCTCTGTTGGAGGTGTAAGTTGTATCAGCTGCCATCACCGTTGTTCTCGCATTTGTCTTAGTTCATTGAGAACGCTTGTGCCGCCTGTGAGCATGAGGCTTGGACGATGTAGCAGTTAACTGCCGCTGACTTCAGCTCAAGTTGCTGACGTGTAAGGTTTGTGTATCCCTAGATCTGCCTACTGGTGCTTCACAAGCTGAGTGCTTAACTTTGGTGTAATGAGTGTCCAACTGTCGTCCACTTGAGTGAAGTCTTGTGAAAGCAGACCTGCTTCACTCCATATCTGAAAAAGTAACTTGAAAAGTGTCCTGTGTTTTCTGTATAACTTCAGTGTCAGCTCGCTGCTGTGTCTTCTTCCCTTCTGAAGTGAATCGCCAAACGGCATGTCCACTGTTTCGAGTGAATTTTTTATTGATCGCTTCTCAGGAACTTCAAATTACTGGTAGCTACTCAGTAATTGGGTGCTTGCGACTTGAGAAATAGCTTACACGCATCTGCCTAATATAGTAATGACAAAATATTCGCTTCGCATCTGTCAATGGAAGGCAGGGTTACTACCAACATCAGAGACCTTATTCGCTCTAACTTCAGGTATATCATTGCGTGGATAGAAGACTTCATGTCACATCACAGCTCCGTATCAGGCAGGAGAAAACTCTTCAAGAGTCCACTGAGGAAGAGGATCATAAGCGAGCTACAGCACTGGAGTGATAAGTAGGGAGTCTAGCAAGTAGCCTCTTGTGGCTTCTTTTAATCTTCCAAGCGTTCTAGCTAACAATACCGTGTATTGTCACGCGTAGAGGCGGTGATTGCGCCTGTTTTCAGTTGAGGGTTTTCCTCGTGTAAATGGTGATTTTTCTAATTAGATCTTTATTTTTGTTTTCTGTGTCTTCTTCCCTTCTGAAGTGAATCGCCAAACGGCATGTCCACTGTTTCGAGTGAATTTTTTATTGATCGCTTCTCATGACCTTCAAATTACTGGTAGCTACTCAGTAATTGGGTGCTTGCGACTTGAGAAATAGCTTACACGCATCTGCCTAATATAGTAATGACAAAATATTCGCTTCGCATCTGTCAATGGAAGGCAGGGTTACTACCAACATCAGAGACCTTATTCGCTCTAACTTCAGGTATATCATTGCGTGGATAGAAGACCTCATGTCACATCACAGCTCCGTATCAGGCAGGAGAAAACTCTTCAAGAGTCCACTGAGGAAGAGGATCATAAGCGAGCTACAGCACTGGAGTGATAAGTAGGGAGTCTAGCAAGTAGCCTCTTGTGGCTTCTTTTAATCTTCCAAGCGTTCTAGCTAACAATACCGTGTATTGTCACGCGTAGAGGCGGTGATAGCGCCTGTTTTCAGTTGAGGGTTTTCCTCTTGTAAATGGTGATTTTTTCTAATTAGATCTTTATTTTTGTTTTGTCTTATTGGTGTATATGTTAGTTTAATTTTCATTCGACTACCCCTGGTACCAGGATTTATTTCCATAATTCTATTACTAACTGGTGCTCTCTTGTCCATTTAAAGTGCGTGGCGACTCCAGAAAGATGAAAAGTTAACCGTGGTTCCCGCACAGAACAAACTTTTTCAGATATGATTTGGTTGTTTGAAAACTCTTCACTTGATATATTGCAAAAATAATTTTACTTTTTTTCTGTGAATACGTCTAAATGATCATAGATTCCCTTAACTTCGAGACGACGGTTCCATTTTCTGGCGTTACAGATCAAGGCAAAAAATCGGGCCGAAGAGCTTGCTTGCTCGCCATATCAACCAATCTTCACAAATTTCGTCCTCAGTTTTAGGTGCTGGTAGAACTTGAAACGGACTACTTTCGCTCTTGAATGCACATTTTGCTAACAGTTCAGTCTGTTTTCTCCCGATGTCTTAGGGTCAAATTGTGTAATTATTAATGTCGTTTCAATTGGCTGCTATATTCTGTTCAGTTTATTCTAACACCTTGATTTAAAAAAATTTTAATTTAATGTGTACCGTTTCTATTTATTTTGCGTTTAGGTTCTGGGACAATTTTTACATAGTTTGCCAAATTTTTCAGCGATAGCGTAATGTAGGAAACGAGTGCAATTTCGAGTCTCGTCAGAATAAGTTGGAAGCTACAGAAATACTGACGTCATAATTATTATGCTCCTTCTGGGGCGTTAAGCACCTATCTGCATTCTTCCATTACAACAGCTTCCTATAGCGCGTATCATTATTTCCATCCTAATTTATCCTTGATACTAAAAATTCGATAAATGTGCATTGAATGCATAAAATACCAAGTAATGACAATAAGTAGCGTTGCGTCATTAAATTAAATTAGCCGTAAAATTTACGGAACCCTGTGAGTGAATACCTTTTTAAGCTTCTTTTATAATATCTTAATTACATTATTAGTCCACTCAAAAGCAAAGAAAACGCCAAGTACCTAGATTTATTATATCTTCATTGAAAAGGTTTCGGAGACCAACCCCATCATAAGCTTAAAAAATTTACAGAGTACAGGTACAATCAGCAGTGAAGACTGAAAAATACACCGTAGCCATATAAAAAAAACTTAGTGGCGAGAAAACGACAACGGAACATGAAAACCTAGCGACTTACAATTTCAAGAGAATAAAAACTGAAAGATTTAGTAACACATGTTTCCCGCTTAAAAAATGCTGGTATTCCTAAATTCATTAATCCGAATCACTAAAAGTGTAACCAAGTATCTTGAAATCGCTCTCAGACAGAGCCGCATTCGCACTTTTCAGTGTGGAAGTGCAGAGCTGAGTTAGACAGCTTGGAAAGCGGCGCATTCGTAGCCGTAAAATTTACGGAACCCTGTGAGTGAATACCTTTTTAAGCTTCTTGTATAATATCTTAATTACATTATTAGTCCACTCAAAAGCAAAGAAAACGCCAAGTAGATTTATTACATCTTCATTGAAAAGGTTTCGGAGACCAACTCTATCATATGCTTAAAAAATTTACAGAGTACAGGTACAATCAGCAGTGAAGACTGAAAAATACACCATAGCCATAAAAAAACTTAGCGAGAAAACGACAACGGAACATGAAAACCTAGCGACTTACAATTTCAAGAAAATAAAAACTGAAAGATTTAGTAACACATGTTTCCCGCTTAAAAAAATGCTGATATTCCTAAATTCATTAATCCGAATCACTAGAAGTGTAACCTAGTATCTTGAAATCGCTCTCAGACAGAGCCGCATTCGCACTTTTCAGTGTGGAAGTGCAGAGCTGAGTTAGACAGCTTGGAAAGCGGCGCATTCGAACGATAGCTCCTGCCGCGGTGTTCGGCAACCCAGAAATATAGAAGTTACGCGACCTATTCCGACGTAGGCTGATGCACACCGCGCACAACTGTATTCATATACCAGGGAAGACTGCAAATGGTCAAGATTATGAATAACAAACATCCTTATATCTAAAGAAGGAGTTTTGAAATTACTCGCCAGTGACAATGCAAGATAACATTCCGAAAATTGCTCAGAAATAAGATTTTCAATTCTTTGGACATTGTTGCGGACGAGCTACCAAAGTACAATAAATAGTTTTTCTACTATCAACTTCAACAACAAATTCAGTATATCTATTATACCAAAAATCGTTTTATTTTTCGAAAACACAAGCATTATGAAAACCCATACATTTAAAGTACATGCCAATGAATTCACATATAGAATTTATTTCGTGTAAGATGGATTAAACTCATATAGCCGTTGCGTACCAAGGTTTGAAACCCATTCAATTTAAATCGAAATGATTAAAAGCTAAAAAAAACTAATGTTCAAGCCGTTTAACGTCGGTATGCGATATCTAACAGGGCCAAATTATCCGTAAAATTTTCTTGCAAATATGAAAAAGGAGTTCTTCACCCATAGATACACAAGTGTGTGGACCCTACACTTTTCCACATGGTCAGGAATGAAGCTTATTATCTTCAATGTATTTTGATGACATTTTTGTCATTTTGATTAAGAATAGCTTCTCTAAAATTTATTGTTATAGTTAAGCCCACATGAGATTGATTTTTGATTGATATATCTTTATTTTCTTTATTTACATATTTTTGATATCTTTGAGACAGAAAATTACCCAGAACGGTTATAGAATATGTTAACATTGCAAAAATCTATGATGCTTGCGTACGTCTGAACAATCACGTCATCGATCTGACTGCACATCTCTTTTGCCTCTTCCTATCATCACTATGCAGTTCAGACAAACTTTATTTTTTTTTAGCTGTGATCAAAGGTGTATTGCATATCCCACGCGCATTACTTACTTTTCAATCTTCATTACTTTGAAATATCTTACAATTTTCTCTCTATATGTTTGCCCTATCTGCTTTCTTGGTCTGGCTTCTTTGTTGTGGTTTTCGTCATCCCACACCTTTCCGTTTCTTCTATAATTTGGGTTTGCAGCTGAGGGCAGCCTTCTAGCTGATTTCTCATGCGTGGTTTGGTATTTGGTTAGGTCCACTGACAGCTCTTCGAAGGTATAGCAGCCGTCGTGCATCGTTGATACCACTCTTAAATTGCTGTCTTTGAGCTGTGAAAATTAGATTGAAGTCGACATTTTTAACTTTGGTTATCATCGGGCCCTTACACAGTTCTTCATTGTTTGTGTCTGGTCAGGAATCTGAAATTGGTTCAGGTGCTATCGAAGTCTCAGATCTTGCTTTTGGATCAGAAGATGGCGTTACTGCGAATTCTTATGAGTTGCTATGAGCGAATTATGATGAGTTGAAATGAGCGCAGCAGCGAGATTTGTGTCATTACTTGGAATAAGCCATTACTTTTGTCACCCCGGTCATCTAACGATAACAAGATTATTCCTCCAACCGGAGCGCTGAACAAGTGTGTCAGAGTCAAATATAGCACCTAACTAGAATAATACTCTCTGAATAGACACCAACAAACTGCGAAAAGGTTTGCAATTTTTTTATCCTAATTTGTATAAATGCGTGCAGTATTAATGCCATCAATGGGATAATACTAGTCTATTTTCTTCCCAGAAATTTTTCTGTGCTGTCAAAATAAATAGGAAAGGAGATGAAAGGATTAAAATTGATGCTGCTAAAATTGCTATGGACAAGTCAGATCAAATGGCATTATACAATCGTGCCCTGAGGATGAATACAAAATATCAACAAAAATTTTCTATTCATTCGCTACTTTGCACTTCAAAATGCATTCATGGGTTTTTCACAACAGATTACATTTTATTACATAAAAAAGATAGACGTACTCAAATTCGGCAGATATAACACTTCTACGCCTGGAATCACTAACTAAAATTTTCATTGATTTCAGCACGCTTCTTGTATCTGAGTTGGCCAACAAATTATAAATCTTGAGATTGGTAAGAATATCGTCTATTAACATCTGCCATGGTTCCACACGAGACTGAAAACCGTCATTTACGAAAGGGACTGCTGCACAAACATTTACATTTTTGTAAATGCTGCTGCACTGTACATTTTTGTAAGTTAGGCTAACAAGATAATTAAAGTAGGCCAGTTCTCCAGCTTTATTTTTTCACATCTTGGTGTGGGTTAACGTCCTGAAAAGCGTCCACATAATTTACCATAGATTGTCTTAAAAATGATGCATCAACTGATGTATTTTGATCTGACGGTTACCTAAAGCAGTTAACCTCGTAAAAGTTTCTACTAGAAAATCAGTTTTTAAGAAACTAACTCTGAGCGAAGAGAGATTATTAATTTAATGTAGCTCGTTGAGAGATTTCAAGAACCTCCCGATTGCATGGAGACAAGGTGTATATCGATGTTTGAAAATTCCCTTTACTTGCAGGCATGTTCCCCAAATAAAAATTATTGGTGGCGCATCGATTATTATTGGTGGCTATAGGTGGAAATTATTGGTGGCGCACCGATGGAGCATAGATGCGGCATCGATGGCGTGTCCGGCCTATGTTCCACCTATCACCTGCCGATGGCTACCTCAACCGAAAAACTCTTCTTCCACCAATGAATCCCTCTGGGCACCGATGGCGCATCAATGAGCCATCGATGGCCACCTCTCGGAATGAATTTTTAAAAAATGCTCCCGGTAGCACCTAAGTCCAATTAAGAGCTATATCATCTGCCTAATCAATTTCATATTTCTCTCGTGTAATAATGTATTTACATTTAAAATAAAATGAATGGAATAAAAAATAGGCCACAATCATGGCTTCACATGCACATACTAAGATGGCGGAGATTTTGATCCATTATTAAATGAAGTTCGTATTCCATTCAAATTATATCGTGTAAAACCCTTATATACACAAAATAAATAGTACATTAACTAGAAAGACGATAGTTCTCAATTTAGACTAGGTGCTACCGGGAGCATAGTTAACACTAGTG
This sequence comes from Hyalella azteca, assembly GCF_000764305.2. Classification (NCBI taxonomy): domain Eukaryota; kingdom Metazoa; phylum Arthropoda; class Malacostraca; order Amphipoda; family Hyalellidae; genus Hyalella; species Hyalella azteca. Next base: position 2,336 of record NW_025934997.1, on the reverse strand, counting down.
GCAGTAGTAGTACTAGGACTACTCAAACTTTAGCTCTCGCGTAATTCCGTGCCAACATTTGAAACAGTTAACACCAACATGGTTGAGAGCCTCGATCATAAAAAACACCCAACAGAAAATTATTTAGTTTTCGGATAAAATAAGCAAACTATACAATAATTTATGAGATAAGCTCGCAAAGGTTTATTATAATATAAACGGAATAGCAAACACAATTTATACCCATAGTACGAGGAAATACCCTGTCATGCCGGCCATCATACTCCGCGAGAATTGATGGCTTATAACAGTAAAACCTCTATAATTAATAAATAGACCGATCTAGTTATTACGCCTTCAGCATTATACATATATCTGTTGATTTCTACAGGAAGTCCGACTCTTTCATCACGAAAATCACCATGAAAATCATCGTAGTATTTCCATGTGAGTTGATGCATCACGTGAGTATGACTAAAATTCAGTTTAACAGAAGATATATATGGAGACTTTGCTGCCATTCATGAAAATATATTGCTGCTGTCGCCGGTAGCAACTTTTTATAAACCCTCGTTAAAAGAACCATACTCGAAGAGAGCTTATATTCCTATCGATATTTCTCAATTTAAATTGTCAAACTGATATGCTGGCAATACATTCATTTCCAAATTCTACCTGTTTTGCAGCATCTTTGAATTGAGCTAAAAACGAGAGTTAGTTAGTTTAGTGGCCAAATGTTTACTAGCGCTTAAGCTATTTAGCTATCTCGCACCGAAAGTCAAGATGAACATCACCATAGAGGTGGAAGGTCTCAATTATTCCTCACCCACAAGGGGCGGAAGGTCTCAGATGTCCAGCCCGCTGAAGCTGGCTCGAAGGAAGCAGCGTTAGCATCTCAAAGAGACGAAGTGACAAGGAGGGACAGGTGAAAAGCAACAGAAACTAAGACACTCGAACAAGAGGTCGCTTACACGGGACGTCGGCCGCCCGCACGAGAGAGACAGAAAAGGGAAATGTAAGGAATCCTGCCTACATAATAACTTAACCCCACAACTGAGACCTACAGTCAGACACCGCGAGCTCAGCGGTGGGGCGCTCAGGAACAATCCCCCTAGGAGCGCGAAATCCCATAGGACTTCTGACGAGCACAGACACCCGTCAGAAGTCCCCTCTGAGGGGCTAAAAACGAGAGTAGATTGTACAGTATACTCCTATATCAAATTTATTAGCATTTATAATTCAGATCAGTATAAAAACTAATTATAGGCACTGGAAAGGTAGAAACCTTTTTGGACACCTATCACGTATGTCGTCCCAGAGTGGCACAAAGCCTACATTATCCACAGGCAGGGCCACAGACGTTGACTTTGATGGACACGCAGCAAGCGAATCATAAGCAGCATTTTGAATACGGCCCATTTGTCCCTGGATATTTCCTGATTGATGCCTTCCTTGTTGAAAGATAATCTCCTTCACATGCGATTTGTTCATAAACATTTCCTTGTATTAGCCTTCCCTGTTTATCAAGTCACGCCCTTGGTGACGTTAAAAAGCGGAGGTATATGAGCTCTGTCCAGACCCGGAAACCTCAGTCTTGGGCCGAGGGGTCGCCTGCCGAAGACCACCACTGCCCTGGGGCCGTATTATGAAAACTTCGTAAGTACGCAAAATCTATTTACGAGTGGCGTTGCTACGACAACGTAATACTAGCGGTGGTATTATCAAAACATTTGAGCGGGAAACATTCGCGCGGGAAAAACATTTACGCTTTATTTACGCTTTTAGCTAAGACTTGCGTACGAAAGTTTTGATAATGCCAAAATTAGGGTGTACTTACGTACCACATAACTTTTTTGTCTCGCCATTAAATAAAACGATTTTAATTCACTGAAGGAATTATTTGAACCGCACCACGATATGATACAATTGTGAAACTCACCTGAAAATATTGAAAATTTTTAGACCTTGTTTGAATAAACGAAGGTACATTGTTTAATGCCCGTTATCAGGCAATGCACTGTCATCACAATATCAAGCGGTTTCATCCAAAATCATAGCGACCTGAACATTTAATAAAATGCTTGTAGGCCCTGAATGCATAACCTAAAGTTCATCTGTTGCTTTTTCTGCCAATTAACAGCTTATGTATTAGTTATGTACAGTGGGGGGAAATAAATATGCGTACACTTGAAAAATCGTATTTTAATGTATGTAAGTACGCAAACTTAACAGGAAAATTGATTTAAATTATGTATAGAGACGCATAGTATTCAAAAATACTATCAAAAGAAATTAAATCTCCATGCAACAAAAAACAATGCAACATGTTCACTTTTCGGGTGAAAAAAGTATTCGTA
>NW_025934996.1:0-1326 GCF_000764305.2 Hyalella azteca | reverse complement strand
TATTAGTTTTAATTAAAAACTAATTTATGAAAAAATCTGTAATAACTCCTGCCGCAGCGTATCGATAATAACTACTCATATTCCAAAATTCGAGCAAATCCGTTCAGTATTGTAGGAGTTATGAGTCCTTCGGTTGCATAAAAATATGTTTATTAGTTGTAATTGAAAACTAATTTATGTAAAAATCTGAAATAATTCCTGCCGCAGCGTATCGATAATAACTACTTATATTCCAAAATTCAAGCAAATCAGTTCAGTATTATAGAAGTTATGAGTCCTTCGGTTGATAAAAAATACGTTTATTAATTTTAATTGAAAACTAATTTATGTAAAAATCTATAATAATTCCTGCCGCAGCGTATCAATAATAACTACTTATATTCCAAAATTCAAGCAAATCCGTTTAGTATTGTAGGAGTTATGAGTCCTTCGGTTGAGCTGAGTCCGCAGGCGAGTCCGCAAAAGTGTCGATTCAGTGCCATGGTTGAACTATCTGTCAGCAGTGAACGCGGTGGTCTCTTTCAACGGAGAAAGGTATATTTTTTCTTTACTTCACGAAAATTAAGCCTTGTACCAATCAGACGTAATAATGAACGGCAAGAAACAAGCTGTAAGGAAATTAATCCACGAGTTGATAAATATACCGTACGAGCGTGTATACGAGGGTAGAAACCTCTTGGCAAGCCACGTGCTGCCTCACCCGGTCACCCCTACGAGGCTACATCATTAGGTTGCTAGAGCTGGTGGAGTTAGGCGTGTGGTGCAGTGAGCACACGTTCGATTTCAATATTACCATTTGTTTCTACGCGCAAACAACATATACACGCAAACAACATATTCGAGGTGAGATATAGACGAATATCAATCGTTTATCTAAAACAATAAATTGTCGAAGGTAGAGAAATGAACTAAAATACAAATTTGGATTTCCTTTTTGTGGGACATTCGCCTCGATGTCTATTTCGTGATATTTCAGACAGAAGATCCGAGTGCAACGTGTCCGTATGTACGTGGCGCTTGATCGCATTAGGAATAACTTTCGTATTGTTTCAAATATTTCCTGATACGCGCGTACTACACTGAGAAGGTGAAATTGGATTAAAACTCTTAATTATAAGAGAAGCGATCATTAAATGAAACAAGACTCCTTAAAAAGTGTTAAATAGTGTTATATTTCATATTTACCAGGTTTATAAACAGGCCGAATGATTACAAATAATATAGTCACAAGAGCATGATTTTCGAAAAAATGCGTTTTTTGCAAAATCTATGTACATGCTACCGCACATGAGCACCAAAAGAAAACATATTGATACAGGCCAAGAA
>NW_025934995.1:0-2653 GCF_000764305.2 Hyalella azteca | reverse complement strand
GCCAGCTGGTTGTCGTCAACGCTATCCAGGTGGTTGCCAGAGAACACACCACCTGGAGAAACCTGAAAAAATAAACAGAGTTTGAAGCAAATAAAACTATCTATTGGAAATTAAACTGGCACTCCTATTAAGTAGAACATATCCCGTAAACGCAGTCACAATAGCAGCCTAGAGAAATCACAAGCAAATAAATACATTCAAGCTTTTAATAACTTTTTGTCCTTTCAAGAGTTAAGCTCAAAACTGTAACTACCAAAAAACCTTCATGTTTACATGCAAGATTAAATTTGTGAAAATCTCTGAATTCGCAACTCAACTATGAAGTACCGGTATAAAGATTCTTTTTGTTATAAAATAGTGTTTGCGCGCAAGATATTCCATATTTTGAATAAAATAGTCCTATATCTATTAATTATACACTATACGTTAATTCGTGTCGTCATTAATGTTACCTATACGTTAATTTCTAGCGTTACAGCGTTACTTCCTAGCGCTACAGCGTTAATTGCTAGTGAGTTCAATTATACGTTAATTCTTATCGCCATTAATGTTTGTGATGTCGATCAAAGCCTTAAATACGTACGTGCATGCCAACAGCCCTGGCGACAGCACACGCGGTCTCCATGGCGTCGCCGGTGACCATCTTAACGTTAACTCCTGTGCTGTAGAGCACGTCTAGGGCGTGTGACACGGCCTCCCGTGGGGGGTCCTGTATGCCTACAAGCCCCTGGTACACCAGCGACTGCAGAGAGCTGCCTCGGGCCAGGCAAACCACTGCAAAAATTCAAATTATTCAAGTATGGTATTTTGGCTTTATCGAGTTTATTTAAAACCAGCGTGATTAAAAATGGTTTTTAAAGATTACAAATTCACTGGAAATTCAGTTCTATTTTAACACGTTAAATGCGGCACGAGCCACCAGCGCTAGCAGGATGGGCATTAGCTAGACAAGGCTAGGGAGAGGAGTGGTGAGGTTGCTAGTTAGGCTAGGTTCTTACATCATTAATTTGCTATATCACAAGTTCACCAAGAATTTAAAAGCAAAGTAAAAGTAAAACGAAAAACGTCTCAGAATGTAAACGTCGCAGAGAGTAAACGTCGCAGTGAGTAAACGTCTCAGAAAGTAAGCTTCTCAAAAAGTAAACGTCTCAGAAAGTAAACGTCTCAGAAATTAAACATCTCATAAAGTAAACGTCTCAGAATGTAAACCTTAAGTAAGAATGTAGACGTTTCAGAATGTAAACGTCTCAGAAAGTAAACGTCAAGTAAAACAAAAAACGTCTCTGCAACGTTTCCATGAAGATGTTGTGAGTTTACTTTTTTCAATTAATTCTTATCCCCTAAATTTATAGGCTAAACGATGATGCTAATAGCAGTATAGCACAAGTCAGACCTCTGAGACCATGGCGCGCATGCTGCTGGGCAGTGCTGATGATGGCGGCTTTAGTGTTGGGTGAGAGCGGCAGACTGGAGCTGCCCTGATGGTACTGAGCACAGTCCTCCATCAGCACCTCAACGCTGCCCTTCACCAGCCACTCCACGGCGCCCGTCTGTAGTAAACATTGCGTTAAGATCTTCTTATAATACATAAACATATTTATTTACGTTCGTGCAATATATGCATTAAGGCGAATCTAATCAACATCACTCGACGCTGCCCTTCACCAGCCACTCCACGGCGCCCGTCTGCAATAAACAAACTTTTTGAGTTTTCCTATTTAAATATCTTACATTCTAAATTTATTGCTTTANTTCAATGTACCTATAAGTTACAAACCTTTTTGGGCCAAGACTTGACAAGACTTGACTACCGATGATCGTCTGATAGTCCAATCCGACTTGATGTCAAAATGTCACATAGTTTCCACCAAAATTATCTGCCTTTAAAATTATGTCAGCCTTTCATTCTGACTTGATGTAAAGATAACACATAATTTCCACCAGAAAAATATCTGCCTTCAAAATTATGTCTGCCTTTCATTCTGACTTGATGTCAAGATATCGCATAATTTCCACCATAAAATATAACTCAGTACTCACTGCAGTGAGTGACAGAGAGCGCATTTTCTCGTCGACGAAAACGTGAAGTCACGGACAGACAGACGGATAGACAGACGGACGGACATGGCGAGCACAATAGTGCATTTTTTTCATAAATGAGAAAATGCGCTAAAAAAGCGCAGTTGTTGGAGGCATGAAGCAGCCAGTCTCGTGCCCACGTACCTTGAGAGCCGCTACCAGCAGAGCGCCCTCGGTCGGCTGCCCCAGGAGCTGCCCCGCCACCAGCTGAGCGTTGTTGCACAGGAGGCCTGTCACCAACAGGGAAACTTTCAGTTTCTATTTCACTGTATAACTACACTTTGTATTCCAACGGTGACATAATTTACAAGTCCTTCAGATGCGAATAGCAATGACTACGGTTAATGTGTCAGCCGAAGACCGGATGGTTGTTTATATTCTGCTGGAAAGTCAAGTAGTTGTGATTACAGATCCTCAGGCACAAAAAAAAGTATCAGCTGACTTCTGACAAACTGACTTCAGCTATCGTAGCTCTTCAGTGACCTGAGAGTGGTAAGCGACTAGCCTCAGTTACGCGAGATTCTGATCCTGTTACTCAAATTCTGATCCTGTTAATCAAATTCTGATCCTGTTA
>NW_025934994.1:125909-251569 GCF_000764305.2 Hyalella azteca | reverse complement strand
ATAACTCTATGGGTGTCTAATTCACATCATACATTCCTCATTAGCTGTACCTTTAAACAAAACAAAGAACCACCTCGTATCAATTAAAACTTCATAAAAAATTTAGTTTAAAAAAAGGGGGGGGGGGGAGGCACGCTGCCCCATGTTGCCCTATTGACCAAGGGATTAAGTGTATATTACTTACTTTTCAGGAGAATATTGTTAAATAAAAGAATTAACTTGTAAATACATTTTTATGTTGGCTTCTCAGTAGCGCTTATAATATTAAATTCAGTCTACCGCGCAACGGAGTTCAATAACAGCTTAAGCTTGTTGAACCTTCACACTGAGAATCCAGTCATCTTGTCCCATTTACATTAATCTAAACACCCATAGAATTTTTTCCTCAAGCAAAAATTTCTTGAATAAATTATTTACATAACAATTTCCCCAAATTCTACATTTATGTAAACAATGGCCGGCTTTTGTTATCATGATACAAACACGATAGCAACATACAACTTCGTTTGCCACGTTCAACCATCAACTTCGTATACGATAAAAACAAATGCGTCCATACTAAAATTATAAAATGCTTTTTGAAGCCTTTATGTTGGAACTCTTTAAACAAATTAAGATACATTTGCTGAGTCACGCTGACTCACTATATATCTGACCCTCACCGTGCAAAGGTTCCACCATGTCTCTCGCAACACATGTCTGCCATCACCGTGTGCGATCACCCCGTGTGTCCAGCACCGCATGATCGTACCCTGTGTCCTGCACCTGTCTCTTATACACATCTAGATGTGTATAAGAGACAGTCGCAGCACGGCGGCAGAATCGCAGCACGGCGGCAGAATCGCAGCACGGCGGCAGAATCACAGCACGGCGGCAGAATCGCAGCACGGCGGCAGAATCGCAGCACGGTGGCAGAATATCTGCACAGGACGCGGTGGCAGCTGTTGCGGTGGCAGGTGTTGCGGCTGCCCAGCTGGAATTGTTCTGTTGTCGCCAATATAATCGATGGCTGCTGCTATCTCGCACATAAATACTAATTCTTTGTTTTTCTTGCATGGGCAAATATATTATAGAGGGAAAAACGACAGCTAGAAAATGATTTTCCATGTTGTTTGAAACCACAGACCAAACAGAGAATGCTAGTCTTCTTATGGGGTGGTCACTCTCGCTTTGGCTTTAAACTAAATTTGTGCCGGGAACCATTAACTCGGCGGATTAGCGTCGTCTAGGCCTATCGCATTTTAGGAATTCATTCACCTAGCAGCCGTCTTAGACAGATGAACTATCATCTTGTCAGTAGTCTCGCAATTTTGTTCCGTTGAGCAGCCCTTGAAAACCAACGTAAGTTAAGTTTAGTTGCTAAACCTTTTGAATCATGTACCTATTGTTCAATATTTTCACGTACCTTTAGATTTGCTTTATGTTCTTGATTAGTCATTTGTCATAATTTTCATTGAGCCAGTCTATTGTTTTCGTTATTGTATTTTGTTCTCCTGCTCTCTGGGCAGGTCCACGGATTTAAGTAAATTCCACCAGCTGCAAAAGCTGAACGTTTTTAACCCCAAGCCAAAGTGGCGTTTACAATGCCTCGGCACTGACAAAATTTGTATATAGGAAAGAATATATGGTATTATTAAATTATATCACGACTATCCATGCAAACATCGATTACAACCAATATATAATTTGTATAATAAATTTCCTATATGATTTATTTATTTATTACACAATAAATAAAGTACAAGTTTGTATTTCCCTAATACCGAGTCATCATCGGGATCAAAAATGTCATTAAGTTTGTTTTAATAAAATTGGTTCTAAAGATTTCCTACTTTTATTGGCAACACGGTGGCAGAACAGTGGCGCGATAGTTTACACACTTTTATAAGTCAGCCTGATTTATCGAGGAATATTAATAGCAGCTCGAATTCAGACACGATAGTAAGGTAATCATTACACTTCAATGTATTAATGAAAAAATTAATGAAAATATTAGTGATAAAATCGAAGATGTAGGAGATTTCCTGTTCAACTTATAATATAGAACGGGAATATTTGAGAACTCTAGGTGTTCAGTCTACAGTCACTTCGCCTCGTTTGGTTCATCGAAATATCTGAAAAATGTCAAATCGTGCGTACCTGAAATATAGAGTTACGTCGAAGTGTTTGATAGACCTACAACTTTTGACAATAATGTGTACATAAAAAACTCTTAATGGGAGCGGAGAGCGAGGAAAATTAGGACATTAGAGGTAATTAGAGGTATTTATTATCTACAGATAATGAAAATGATGAGGAGAATTTCCTTTTAGGAGTAATGAAGATAATGAAGGCGCGTGTATTACCGAGATAAAGGGCAGATAATATGCAACATCTTACAACTGGGATGCATGGCTGGTCTGAGATAAAGCACCTGTTCGTGAGAAAAACAATCGCAAACTAAAAAGTGTTTGTTAGTGCTCGATTTGATTATAATTTTCCAAAAACACTAGAAACGTTTTTTTTTTCCTTTTAAAGATGATCTTTTCTATATAATGATATTATATGAATTATAACGTATTAATAATTATTCTCACTGTCTTTTACTATAAAGGCAGTCTTTATTGGATGAGTCGAACGATTATGTGATAGCTTTTCATGTTTATATTGCCGATCGATCACGCGCTCGATGACTCGGAATGGATATAACAGTTCATTACTGGAGCAGAAAATTTGTATTTCACAGATCGTTTGTACCTCTCCGTCTGTTATTCAGTGAGGAGAACTCCCTCATTATTCACACATTATATTCTCTGCTCTAAGATCCCACAAGCTAACGCCCTATCCTCCACCTTCTCACATCTGTAGCTCTCCCACAATGCAGAGAGGCTAGAGCGCCATAATACTTTCTCATATGTCTCTCTTAACTCTTTTACTATTTATTATTGACAAAATGAGAATGATAAAAATGCTTTAGCCCGATCACAGTTGGATATGAATAGAAGTTTCGAAAATTTTATTTGAAATTATTTTGAGATCTACTGAAAACTCTCCCTTCAGTCGCTGCACATAAATGATATATGTTATTGAAAATATTTGCACTCCGTGGCCGGTTAGAACTGCTACAGTGAATAAGAGCCAATTGTTGTCAATTGACCGCAGCCGTTTGTTTGCATTAGCTACAGCGTGGGGAAATCCAGGAAATTTACCCCGGGCCGGTCATGTGGCCCGGAGGGGGAAAATCATCCGCTACCTCGATTATCAGGGGGCATTTAGCCCCCAATTTAGCCCCATGATCAGATTGTGCACTCGGATGCTCCAGTCTTGCCGCTTATTGACGTTGCCAATACATCGTATGCATTCGGCGCAACGAGTTAGACTTAGTCCAATTAGCCATGCACTATTCACAAATGTGTGGACGATTTCGACCTTGTCTGGACCGGTGAAAAAAATATTAGTATACCATGTATGTGCTTCACTATTTCGACAGTGACCAATTTATTTTACTGGGTGTTCACTGTACACAAACGGGACACATACAGCGATTTGTACCCCTTTTCGTCGTATCGTAATTTTTGGGAAGCCTGGTGTCTTTTTCACGCATTAGAAATTTATAACTGTTAATTTGGGCAGTTAAATTTGTAATGCATGCATTTCGTGACAGACTGAACTATTTTAATTTCTGGTGTTGCTCGTCGCTTTCCTGAGGTAATTTGAACATCAAATTTACTTATCATGCGTCTTACAGTTACGTCAAAAATTATTTGCCTTTTTCCAAAATGGGAATTTCCATTTTTTTTACCATCAAATTCCATTTTTAAAAGTTGTTCAAGTTCAGTTTGGTGAGCGCCTGAAAAATTCTCCAGTATTTACCTTTAGCCCGCAACGATTAAGTTCTTATTTTCGATAAAATTTTTTCGATTCTAAGCACTTTTCTGTTGCGCTAAATCAGGATCACATGGCGGTTTTTCATATCCAGGTCGGACTTAACGATCAAGGCTTAGCGAACTTGTGTTTAACTTTCTCATCGGGTTAAATAACCAAAACAAATAAATAAGTGTATTATAAATATCAATCAAATATGAAGTTACTTAAATATATCAATAAAGGAAACTCCCTTTCAATGGAAATTCCCGATGAAAGAATTTTTTTGCATTGTACCATATTTACGGATTTTTCGAAAAATTAAAATCAAATAAAAATCAATGTCACTAAGAAAAACCCTCGAGTTCTATGCGAATTTACTCTCTAAAGGTGCCAGTAAATTGAATTTGAATTTATTTTTCATAAACAACAACACAAGAGGAGGCTGAGCTTCGGAACAACTCCCAGCGCAATTCATTATATCCTACACAAAAGAATCTGGGTTTTACGGCACGTAATTCAGGATGCACTAGAAAAGAAAGGATCTGCATGCTTGCGTAATCAGAAAAAAATGATTTGAATGCACCCTATAACCTACGATAATAGAAGACCTCTTAATTAGCTCCAGTAATTTACCTTAATGATGATATTCTTGTGATAGCTGCTGATGATAAGAAGTTTCTAGCGTGCTGTAAAATTATAAAATAATTTATATACTAGGTAATACTGGACGAAAACTATCGAATTAGGCCTGAATGTATGAGCTGAATAATTACTTTGCATAGAGTATTGCAATTTCATTCATAAAATTGACTGAGCTTTATTGATCGATGGGCAGGACAATGGTCCCAATAGGCACCGAGAATGGCCCAAAAGGCACCGAGAATGGCAATAGGCACCGAGAATGGCCCAAATATTGAGAATGGCCCCTAGAATGGTTCAAATATACCCCAACATAATATACCCCATAGAATGGTCCCGATAGACCCTACAATAGTCCAAATAGACCCCTAAAATGCTCCAAAAAGACCACTTGAATGGTCCCAATAGACCCTAGAATAGTCCAAATAGACCCATAGAATGGTCCAAATAGACCCCTAAAATGCTTCAAAAAGACCACTTGAATGGTCCCAATAGGCCCCGAGAATGGTCCCAATAAGACAAACGCGTTCAAAAGTAGAGAAACAAAGCCTCTACTAAAATAATTTAGCCGAGAAAAATAACCTACACACGTAAAAATTAATCCTTCCAGCCGGCCGTTATATTTCGAACCATCTGGTAAAATTCAATCTCGGTTATTTTATTCATTAATATTGGAGAAAAATGCTTGATTCGATTGAAATTACGCAATAGTCCATACAATATTTTTACATAAAAAATCAATGAAGAACCTCACTATTAAAAAGTGAAGTGTTGCAGAGTTAAGGGGAGCGTCTTGGGTCAAATTTACCTCGGTTATTTACAGACGGATCGATTCGAAATTTGGCACACGTATGTAAAACGAAATTCTAAGACTTTTTTATTCGTGTAAATTTTTCGAAAAAAATTAAAGAAAACGTGAAATTCATAGAAAACGGCCAAAAAAAGGGTACTTTAGAAAACCTATCTCCTCCTAGGATTTTCAAGCTACAACATCGAAACACATATCATTCGATGCGTAAAGACCATATCTAAAAAAGTATGTATGCGTTTTTTGAAATTCTCATTTTTGTGGGTGTGGGAGCATTTTTGTAAAGTTGTCGGAAATTTTTCGATTTTACCCCTCGCCCCCCCTCCTTTTTGCAGAATAAAATCTTAACTGTAACGAAATTAGAAAAACGTATACACTCTTTTGTAGATCTTTTTTTTCCAATCGAATGGTGTTTGTCTCATTGATGTAGCTTCAAAATTCTAGGAGGAGATAGGTTTGCAGTGACAATAAGTTAACTATCAGTAGGGCCCGACAAAGTCGCGCGCGCCTCGAAAAAGACATTCAAGGGTTCAAGGTCGCAAGACTACACGATATTGGAGCTCAATTTCTGTCAAGGATGATGCGAACGACGGCACGAGTACCATCCTATATGACTGCAAGCGGATAACTGAAGCACAGCGTGTTCAGACTAGCGTGTGCTACCGGTAATTTAGGCCTATATTAAATGTTAAGGAACTCCACCACCCCTAACCCTTTCGCGATCTGTCGTGAACGCATAAATCAACGTACAGAGATGGTTTTGGTACCGTTAGATGCGTCAGAATGTAAGCTTTAAGATGAGTATGAAAATTGAAAAAGTCAAAACTTTCATTTTTGACTCAGACGCTCCCCTTAAGCCCACCAAGCCCGCTTGCATTTTATCCACAAATAAAAATTGGAAAGTCAGGTTGAATTTTTAAATGGACATGCACACGTTCAGTATCGGAAACTGATTACTTACTTACAATTATCAGTTTAAAGAGTTGGAAACTAATAATAGACATACACAATTTATTTTTAAAGCGTTTGAAATTGACAACAGACATACACAATTAATGTTTAAAGCATTTGAATCTGATAACGAACACACACACTCTATTTCAAGCGCTGGAAACTGATAACGAACATAACACTCCATGTTAATAACGTGATGCATCATTTCATGGAACATCAGAATAAAGCTCTGCTTTACTGAACACCGTTATTACGCTCGAGTTTTTTCCTTTAGTCTTCACGTTGAGTCAGTCCCTTTTTAAAAGGCGAGCTTTGGAGTTTCGTCCTCGCATCAGTTCGTTTCAAAGAGAATCCCCTGCGACGCTTGAAAAATCGTTCCCAGTTTTATACTTTATTCACCAGGTCCAGATCAAGCGCGCCCGCGTTAACCTGGACTGAACGCTACGATTTTTACTGGAAAACTCTTTGTGACTAAAAAGAAACGTTTTGAGACAGATGTTTTTGATATTTTTATGTGACTATAGAAATATGAAAACTGGAGAATATATCTTAAAATTTTATTGTGAAGGCTACAATTCTGATTATTATTACTTTTCATTTCTCTCAGTTTTCATGCCGTTTTAAATTTGTATACAGACGTCGAATTAATTAATACACAAATTTTGTGCCTGTAAGGTTACTCACTTGATCTTGATTTATTGTCAAGATTCATTTGTGAGTCAGACTGATCATTCAGTGGACCCAGGGTACTGAATTTTACTTGAAAATTTCCTCACTTATATTTTGCTAGCGTAGTCACTGATTGTATTCTGACTTTGTATTCATTCTCCTGACATGATGGGTTCGATCTGATTTGTATACAAATTAATATACCTTAGTGTTGAGATAACTTGAAATCATGTTGGGCACGTTAAGCAAGATTTTGCAAAGGAATAGCAAAAAAAACTCCTATTTTTTCACGAAAATTTTTGGGAATCAGCTTCATTGTACCTTCAAAAATTCAATAACACATTCACAAGAAATTCCTATTGAAAAGAAGACCTCAAACTTAAATTGAGCAATCAAACTTAAATTGACTGAAAGAAAGTATCCGAAGCGAAACTGGAGTGCACACGCAAATGTAAGAGAATTAGTAACATAAAAGTGAGTAAAAACTCAAGAGTTTAGTCAAACAATTTCAGTAAAAAAATACATTTATATATACACAAAGTTTCTAAAACTAAGAAGAATGTAGCACTGGAGTGTAAGAGAAAGCTATTAATCTCCATTGTACACAAGAATATCGCATCGTTTGATGGCAATTCTCATAGCTGAATGAGGTGGATGCAAACGTGGGCTTCCAGTAAGATAACTCTTATTCTAACGCACTCCATTCCAGCATTTGCCGATTGTGACCGAGCTACGCTTAAGTGCACTGCGCATAGCAGTATTTATTAGCATGTGAGGATAAAATGTGGTCATTGAGAACAACCTTAAATCTAAAGTGGAAAATGATTTTAATATTATGCCAATTAATATTTAAAAACTATTTCACGAGTAAAACTTTATTTTCTTAAACACAGATCCACATGTGCCACTAAAGAATAAATACTTGATGATTCACGGAAACTTCCTGATTTGAAAGCTCAATAAAAAGAAAACGAGTTAAGATATCATTAAAGTATAATTTTTTAGAAAAAGGCATCACCTGACTTTTTTATCATTCAATTTTAAAGGTGACATCGGAAAAATGACGGCCACCATTGTCAGTGAATTCAGTTAGTTAATTTTTGAAGTTCCATCCAACTCTCTGAAACATATTGACGGGTATGTTGGCGATGACTTGGAATATGTTGCTCTTTGTATTAGGTAGGGTCCTTGGACAGTCATTATAAACAATTGATTTATGATAACAACATAAAAAATCACATGGATCCAAATCGAGGGTTTGGGCCTGCCAAAGAAGGTCACCTCTCAGGAAGATAAGGCACTCTGCAAAATGTCGTCTCGGAAAGTGTGGAAAACGCAGAAACGTCTCTCTAATTCTCTCTAAGTTTTCGGGCGTTGCTGCAGTCTACTGACCTCCAGACCCTCTTGCATTCACATGCACTTACACTAACCTTAAATGTGTTTACCCTCATAACAATCGATTTCCGATCAGGAATCCGACCTGAAGGACGAATACGGAAGCGAGTACGGAATGCTTGTTGAATAGCGATAATGGAACGGCCATTAGTTACGCCTCAACAGCAAACGCACGCTAATCACTTGTCCAATGCAAAGTGGCAATTGCCTGGGCGGGACAGAAAACTTCATGATCTTGCCTATCATAGCTATGCCCTTTCCCTACAACATCTGACTGCTTGGCGTGAAAGGCATATCAAGAAGTTTACGTGAATCACCCTGTAATTTCCTTTTTATCACACTGGAAAGAACTTCATAATATTACTTCTGCATGAATCAGTAATTACAAAGATTGAAAGAAACCTGTAGAACAATATAATATCCCTCATAAATAAAATCTACAGGGTGTCCCAAAATAAACGATACTCGACTTTGAATGACTGTAACTCAAAAAGTAATAGAGTTAAAAAAATTTTGAAGGTCAGGATTTGTTCCCTATGTTTTTCTGCATCTCTCCACCAAAAATCAGACAGATCGATGTAGCCATAAGCGTTTGATAGAGCATTCAGTGACTTGTGCTAAAATCGTGCTTGCGCAATGTTTTAGTAAGATCACTTTGCATAATCATTGCATTGTCTTGACATGTTTTCTTTCCGCTGTTTTATTTTTTGTATTTTTTGTGAGACAAAAACATGGCAATCTTTGGTGAGAGGCAATCATGACAATCTTTGGTGAAAGACAATCATGACAATCTTTGGTGAGACACAATCATGGCAATCTTTGGAGAGACACAATCATGGCAATCTTTGGTGAGACACAATCATGGCAATCTTTGGTGAGAGGCAATCATGACAATCTTTGCTGAGAGACAATCATGACAATCGTTGGTCTCATCAGATATACAAAAAATAAAACAGCGAAAACAAAACATGTCAAGACAACGTAATGATTATGCAAAATGATCTTACTAAAACTTTGCGCAAGCACGATTTTAGCACATGTCACTGAAATTCCTATCAAACGCTTATGGCCACATCGATCTGTCTGATTTTTGGTGGAGAGATGTAGAAAAACATAGAGAACAAATCCTGACCTACCAAACTCTATTACTTTTTGAGTTACAGCCATTCAAAGTTGAGTATCGTTTTTTTGGGACACCCTGTACAATTGATGGCGCGAGAAGGTAGTGTAAATTCTAATGTCACAGACAGCCATTAACGATATTATTTCCGTTATGCGCAATGCCCAAGTTGGTATACATGTTTTCACGCAACTTTTATACCAGATTTGTGTCCGAAATATCAAGTAAGTCAAATATGTAACAAGTGTGGGATACAGCGGTAAGAGTAACAATATCGCAAAACTCCTTACCCCAATAAATCTTACTTTTCTAGATAGAAAATTAGTGTAAATAATATAAATATATATAATATACATTCTTATCCACTGAAAATTGTTGATGGAAATATTTGTTCTCTCCTGTTGATTTTCCATCTCTTTTGGTCTCTGTGAAATTCTGCCAATATTAAATTATTTGTTAAATCAAATGAAAGAGTAATTTCATACAATGATCTTTCTCTCCACATCTGCACCAAAATTTAGTGATCAAAGCGTGCCGAAATTGATAAAGTTTTCCTTTTGCTCTACAGAAGCTGCCGGTCAGGCCAGTGACCAGCAAGTTGACAAACTCAGGCCCCCACTTCCAAGGATATTGTCGCGAGATCTCGCTGTAAACGGACAAATTTGAAAACTTGTGCAAAAACTTGCGGTAAGATAAGGTTTACGGCAGAATTTTCCTCAAATTTCGGCCGTGACGTTAATAATATTCTTCTGTAAGTGTCGGCGTACTAGAATCTTGTTGATTTAGGGAAAGCATTTGAAAATAAGGTTACTGAAATATTGAGCTGGAGTTGGCGAGAAGGTTGCAAATAATATATGGTGTGACGGTGAAAAGTGAAAGTTTGTAGTGATATAGTGATTTACCATCCCAATCTAATCCAAGAGTAGATTGATAAGACAAAATAGAACGGTCCTTCATAAGTAAGAAATATGTTTTACTCACTTGATAAAAGGCTTTTGATCTAATTTATATTTGTAATCCAATCAATCAATCCGTTCTGATCCGTTCTGATCAATCCGAAAATTCGGTGGACTTTGAGAGACAAGTACTTTATCAAGTAGTGTTAATAACGAAATTTGAACATAAAATGCATTCAGTTATTCAAATCTAAATCAGAATGAATAGGCAAGTTTCACTCGCAATCGTGTGTGAATACAAAGTGTAGACAGGGAAAAATTATATTCTCCGGTTTGAGATCGAGTTTATAAAAACATTTTCTGATTAAAAAAAATTGGATTAAGCTTCATTTTTGTCAAAGTTTGGAGGAGCAGTCTGATGTGTTGCATTGTGTCTGGTGCGGGTAGGCAAATAAGGGAGAAAGTGTTCCACATTTGCGGAGGCCTGCTTAACTCGTCCAAGTCATGGCATCTACACGCCGGGACGAGAAAGGACATTTGTTGTGCTGGGGACATGGATGGCAGTGGCAGGACTGCGTGGGAGTTGGAAATCCTAACGCCGACTGGGGCAACGTGACTTTGCAACACCTCACCAAGAAAAGGATTTTGCTGACATGGCATGCAAATCAACACAGACAAAAACCTTCTGGCCATAGACTTGTGGACTTGACAAAACCGAGTGTAGGTCGACCAGCGATCGATATTATCACTGATTTTAAACCTGAAGTTTCAGCGCAAATACCATTTAAAGTCCAAGATGAAAACGTGCAATATGGAAGTGGAGAACGTGACACAAGATTCAGACGCTTGATGAATATGACTTCATCTGGACCAGCGATGCAGCCAAAGTAAGTATTTGCTTTTAATAATAAATATCAACATTATTTATCCAGTCTCTATTTGTAGAATGAAAAATTCCAAACCTTTACAGTGCACAGTCTAGAATATTGTGTTTATTTGTATAGATAGCAACTTTTTTATAGAATGACGATTTTGGTTAAATTATTTCGGCTTCCAATTGTTGTGACTAAGGTTTAAACTCATTGTATGCGGTCAGGGTTTAAATTTTTGAGTGGTTCAAGGATTTAAACTCGTTGACATTTGTATTTCAATATAATGAACGAATTAGAGTCAATTATTTAAGCTATATACCAGCACATTATTAAATAAATAAATAGAGAAGTGCACGAAAGCTTGAGTTCTTATGAAGGATTAATCAGCGCTGCGATGGCTTGGCCATTTCGCTTTAGCCCCGCGCGGAAAATGTCATCAATCAATGAGATTAATGGGAGTTCATGGTGAGCATTGACGGTGCGGTATTGACGCCATCGCAGAGCGGGCAAAATACCAATTCTCAGGCTAAAGTAGGATCACAACAAAACCCATTATCGTCTAGATTTATGTTCATCACTTGCTCGATTTTTACGACCCATTAGTCGAAAGCAACTCGAGCTTACCCTTAAGTCGCTCGAGTGTTAGGTGACCGCTGAGATAACAATCTGCCATAAATTTTGGACGCTTCTCGAGTATAAAAAAAATCCACGGAACTCGAAAATCTTTCTTGCTATCCGCAAATGGCGTTAGAATGGAAAACGGAAGATGATAGTCAGGTTAACTAGTTTCACGAAAATTTTTTTATTACGCGTGTATATTTATTTTCTACTGTTATTTTTCTAGGATCACCAACCGTTAAACGATATCATGAACAGGTCAATATTCAGAATTTTTATAAATAGCCTCTCTTGTTCCTGTAATTTTGGGTTTAATTTCGGTGAATTTATTTCACTATCAGACCGTATTACGTACATTCTTTAGAAACGTACGCATTTATAAAGATTTTCTTCACAAACACCTGACGCTTCAAAAGTTTGGGGTCAATGTAGCGAATGATCTATCTTCACTCAAAGACCTGAGTGTTTTTAGCGCATTTTCTCATGTATGGAAAAAAGGCGCTATTGTGCTCGTCATGTCCGTCCGTCCGTGACCTCTAGTTTTCGTCGACGAGAAAATGCGCTCTTTGTCACTCACTGCAGTGAGTACTGAGTTATATTTTTTTCAAATTGTCATGCACTTTTCGCCCCCTTTCCTTCCGCGCAACAAACGAGCGTATCAATGAATTGTTCATGAAGCGTGTCACTATGAGAACAGTATGAGCCATTCATCTTTCCCGAGCGCTACAACGCTTGTTGGGACAGAATATTACAGCGCCCAGTAGCCTTTATTCAAGGCAATCATGTGCATAATGCGTCCTCGTGTGTTCTATTGATGAGCCTTCAATGGGAAAATGACAGTTATTGTCGTTAGTTTGGTCAATAATATATTGAAAACTACTCGCTTATACTACGCCATTCTATAGCAAGAAACAGCAATGTTATTTTCTGTAATTAATAGGGCAATAAGATATTCATTCTCTGGCCTAAAGTTTCACTGAGCACCAAGAACAGTCGAGGGCACTATGTAAGTTCTATATAAAGTTTTGTACGCTTCACCTACTCACCTACTCACCTACTCACCTACTTACCTGCTCACCTACTTACCTACTCACCTACTCACCTACTCACCTACTCACCTACTCACCTACTCATCTACTCACCTACTCACCTACTCACCTACTCACCTACTCACCTACTCACCTACTCACCTACTCACCTACTCGCCCACTCATCTACTCTTCCACTCATCTACTCATACACTCATCTACTCATACACTCATCTACTCATACACTCATCTACTCATACACTCATCTACTTATCTACTCACGTCTCATTCCCTAACCCTCAAACTCATCACCTAGTCTCATCCATCACTTCGTCTCGTGCAGACTTAGACTTAAACGGTACACGAAGGATCGATGTTGTAGCGTCGCATGACTCGCACGGACATCTCCTTCGTATAAATCTTAATCCAGCTGCATTTTACATAAGATTCTCTGGCTTAATCTTGATTTCTTGAAGAAGAGAATCTGGAATACTCGTCGGTTGTACATTGAAACCTGATTAATAAATTAGCAGTGAGTTGTCAATGTCAGTAGACTAGCTTGTTTAGCTTGGCATGTTGATTGTAAACTATAATAATTGCTTGTTAATGGTAAACATAAATAGCTTGGTGATGGTTAGACACAATAGCTTGCTAATAATTAACATTAATGGCTTTTTATTGGCAAACCTATTGGATTGTAACTGGCTAAGATCTGTGACGCACGATAGTTTCATTATTTTAAACTTATGTTTTCTTGTTTATCAGGAATTAATTTTAGGGATAATTTTTTGTTCATGCGTATTTGACAAAACCACTTTAACGAAGATTGATCTGCCAATTATTTTGCATATACTTGGGCTAGCAATAACTGCAGTTCAATATTATAAACAATTTTGAATACTAAAAAATGACAGATAATAATATATTAAGCACTAATAGAAATAAGTGGTCTCAGACCAATAATTTTCATGAAATGAAAATCAAGTATTTTCTAGTCTACAAGCTTCCGTCGTTTGCTGTTTGTCAGATAAATCTACTGTGTGAGCGCTGGAGCGATATTTTGTTCTGCATTGTTTAAAATAAAGCACAAATTGAAGGATACGGATTTATGCCAGCCCAGTTTCTTTTTAAATTTATTAATCAATCCTGCTTTGTCCGCATGATGAAATAGTCACATCTGTTTCACGTCTCAATTAACGAGTTGAAAAATTTGTTCATTGTTGGCATCCATTCGAAATACACATCATAAGTTTCTTCATATTTTTTACTTGTACATTGCAACGGAAATTGACTTCTTATTCATTACTGACATGGATTAATATTATAACAAGCAAATTTTATCAAACTTATGCAATCATTAGCCTCGATCAAACTAAATTTATAAATTCCTCCTGCATCGCGCATTGTCTTTCCTGCAACGATATTACTGATGGATTAAATAATATAAAAATTAGTCGATTGATAAAATAATAATAAAATAATAAGATAAAAATTAGTTAACAATCATGCACGTGTTGTAATTGCCACTGAATTATGTGATCTTACATCGTAACTAATGGACGTTAACCGCAGGCAATGGAAACGCATAGCTTGGCCCCACTTAGTATCCTAATTACTTTCAAAGGTCATAATATATTAATTGATGTTTAGCCATTGATGGGTGGAGCTTACCGCTATCTGTTGCCGGGCATTGATGAGCTACCTGAGGGCGGCATAAATGTTAGTACGTTATTTGTACTGCGGAAGAGCCTTGTTAAAATATAGTATCATCTGGATCCAAATCATTTCATTCTGGAATTCTTTCTGGATTAAATAAAAAATAGCATCCCGATGCTTCAAAAATTAAATAAGTATACGGGTTTTCTTGAAGACCAGAGAATGTTTTTTATAGATAATTCACGTTTTTTTAATGAGTTGGACGTAATTTCTTGATGGCGCCGGCAAATCAAAAAGAACAATTCTAAATGAAATTTTCATATCATATGATTTTTCGAATATACAATTTTCATTTTCGAGTAATTTTAACTTTTACAACATTTATATATAAAATTTTGAATTGACATAAGTACAAAGAATAAAAGTATAGTGGATGAAGATCGAAAGCCTAAACCTAATTTGGTTTTCAATCAAACTTGAACTAAGGAGGGAAATCTGCCTTACCACGTCATATAGTGGCCATTTGTGTACACTTGTATACA
This sequence comes from Hyalella azteca, assembly GCF_000764305.2. NCBI lineage: Eukaryota > Metazoa > Arthropoda > Malacostraca > Amphipoda > Hyalellidae > Hyalella > Hyalella azteca. The sequence goes on along the minus strand of NW_025934994.1, from coordinate 236,526 downwards.
ACTCATTTTAAATTGTGAATAAATTCACATTGATGACAGTTTTCAATGGGCGAGGGACTCAATTTTTTTCTCACATCAGTGCACTAACAAAAATATCACAAATAAAATGAAGTATTTAATTCATATTACAATCAATTTGCTGATATTATGAACTTTATGTAATCGACAGTAAATAAATTATATTCAAGTTATTATTATTCATCCAAAACCTCGTCAACATCACAAGTAATGCACGTTAGGATCGTAGCAGCTAGCTGCTCAATAGAGTGGTCGCAAGAGTCAGTAATGCTGGACATGATTATATTATACATTTTTATTATATTTATTGTGTTCTATGTTATAAATTATATGTGGTGAATTATATTTATATACAATGCTCGTATCCGCCGAAGGTGACTGAGCAGAGATGTCAAGTTTAAATAGTGATGACAATGATATATTAAGGATTTATTGCTATAATATTACTATGATGATTACAAAAACGTTGCTCGCAATAATTTGAGCAACAAAATAGTCCTTATAACTGCAATTGGTGGTACAAATTTGTAATATGTTAAGTCAGACCCGGGCGCCGCGGTTTCTTCTTAACGTTTCATTTTATCGCAGTGAGATATAACTTGCAAGAAAAGTTTGGCTTCTTCATTAGACAGTAAGAGAAATTAAGGTAACTTCTGGAAATTGAAGGGGTCGCTGCATGCTGCGTAAATGCAATTTTACCCTTGAAAAAAAAAGTCTGTACTTTACCTCTATCACGCTTTATGTGTGAACTTAGATCAAAATTATTGCGTAAAAGACGTTCACAGTATTCTTATCACCTGCTCAGGTGTAAAATATTCTTGAAACTTCTGTTAATGTAATGTACCATTCATATTTTCATTAGAATATTCAATAAATTTCTTCGAAGAAACTGGATTCAGGCATTCCCCGCCTAGCAGCTTCTATGGCTGTGTGAGGTGGCACATATAATTTATATGCAGATATTTTAAAAGCTGGGATTAATAATTTTCGATTTTAGCCTTTCCACTGAGAGGAAAATGAGCTCATCGCTCGTGATTAGATTCCTTACAAGGTTTCATTTCTTGCCAGCTGCACAAATTTGTCTGCAAATTCCTGACGCTCGTGCATGGAATTCTTGGATTGTTAGATTTCTGATGATTCGGACGAATTCATTCTAATTTTCTTTCCTCATTATTATTTGACCCGTTACTTGCATAGTTACTAACGAACGATTAATCACGAATTACTAAAGATCCCCATGATTGAATGATCGCTGAGTCATGAGCGGAATAAATTATAATGATCATAAGTCGGTTTTCGGTCAGTGAGTTTAACCATCGGATAGTTTCAACCATTATTCTTATACATCACTGGAATCTTGACAAGCGAAGAGAATCTTAACAATAACGCGCGCTGACGTTCTTGATCTGGAGTGTAAAAACAGTTACTAAGTGACAAATTTTACGCATTGCAAATCATCATTGGATTTCTATTACCTTCATTGGGAAACATTGATACTGTAGGGTATATGGTTAATGTAAGTGCATGGTTTCCAGTATTTCCTGTAACTACGTTTAATATCCATCAGGGCTTACATATTCTTGTCTTAAACGATTTTTTAAGATTTACTTATGCTAGCAAAATTTAGAGTGCATGAAAATTGTTTGAATTTGTGATTTTTATCGCGGATTAGTTAGTGACGAACTAACGTGTACGAATGGATTAGTGCAACGCGTTGGATAAATCATCTCCATCGAATCAAATACAAAAAATTCACAGATTGTATTTGATTTTTTTTAATATTATCGCAAGAACTGCTATTACACGTGAATCTTAATCGATAAAATGACCGATTGCCAGATCTGTTCTCCAATAGAGTTCTGCGACATCCAGAGCAAATGACTCTGGATATAGAAGTGCGCTGTCGAATTGGAATACGATGGTGTTTTTCTGTCTCCTATCGAGCGGTCCCTAGCAATGAGAACTATAGACGGTTGAACGCTGACCAATTAAAACGCCTGGTGAACTTCACCTGTGCTTCTTTTACTGATGATATTTCGTGAATATCAAGACTATTGCCCCGATTAAAATATATCATATGCAACCGAATCATGGAAGCACCTGTATAGTAGTTTTGTACTAGTACAACCTGTACCAATTTTACTAGGGGTATTTCCTTAAATATCAAGACTAGTGCATCGATTAGAGTTTATCATATGCAACCGAATTATGGACGTACCTGTACTAGTTTTGTACTAGTACAACCTGTACTAGTTTTCTATTAGTACAACCTGTACTAGTTTTGTACTAGTACAACCTGTACTAGTTTTACTAAAAATATTTCCGTGACCATCAAGATTATTGCATCGACTAAAGTATATCACATGCAACCGAATTCTTGACAGCACACAAGAGCATATGCTCGGCCATACTTGATGCGTCTGTGATTTCTTATAAAAGATCGCAAAAAATCTACCGCCGCGCCGTTCAGTTTACGGTAGCCGCAGCCTATGGAGGTGCTGGTGCAACCAGACTCCATGAAAACAGATTGTCGTGAATGCCGAGATAATTTAACCGATATCGGCTCTTACGCTGGATTCATGAGACGAGTATTCCTATAATTGTCTCTGTGTGCTGCAGTGACAGAGACTGCCGGTGTAGAGGCTGTCTCTTATACACATCTAGATGTGTATAAGAGACAGGTACAGAGACTACGCATGGTTGATATGATTTGACTGTACAGAGACTACGCATGGTTGATGTGATTTGACTGTACAGAGACTACACATAGTTGATATGATTTGACTGTACAGAGACTACACATGGTTGATATGACTTAACTGCACAGAGATAAGAAATATATGAATTACATGTAAAAAGTTACTTATGTTTGATAGCATGTATGTGCACATATTCTTGATATGACATATCTTAACTTAAATGATGAATTTTCGTTGATAGATGTCTGCAAGCAGGCGGTCACTCATGTTTATTAATATGATGTTCAATTTCAATAATTTTACATCATACCATTTAAATATATTGTGCCTATGCAGAGATGACACATTTAAGACCTAATGCGTCTTTACAGAGACCATTCATGTTCAATGTGATTTCTTTCATAATATTACATGAAACCGACTGCAAAAGGACCGAGCCACATTTCCATTATGAAAGTTCATTAGCTGACACACTCAAAGTGAGCAAGAGAAGTGATACGAAACTTTCATATGAAAGAGCATATTTATGAACGTTACAGCTCAGAACCCAGCCTCTTACAGCCATAGTGATGGCAGAACATCGCGTTATATGTCCTCTTTGAAGGTTTTGATGTAAGTCATGAATATGATGCAAGTCATGAAGATGATGCAAGTCATGAATATGATGCAAGTTATGAGAATGATGTAAGTCATGAATATGATGTTAGTCATAAATGTGATGCAAATCATGAATAGGATGTAAGTCATAAATATGATGTAAGTCATGAATATGATGCAAGTCATGAGAATGATGTAAGCCATGAAAATGATATAAGTCATGAATATGATGCAAGTCATGTATATGACGTAAGTCATGAATATCATGCAAGTCATGTATATTATGTAAGGCATGAATATGATGCAAGTCACGAATATGCTGTAAGTTTTTATAATGATATCTCCACACAATAGCGTGTCTCAGTCTGCGCTCACGCTGCATGCTATCGATCACGCCTGACAAAGAGCAAAGTTTGGATTTGGTTTTGACGCCAGTGGTTGTCAGGGGCGCTTATCTAACAAAGGGATTACCTCTAAGTCCTAGAGACGTTCACAAAGCAAGAATAATGACATTTCTCAAGGAATTGCCGTGTGGTGGCGAATTAGGTCTCTAATTTAAAGTTTTTTTTTTTCACACGTGACTGATCACGTAAGGCTGAAAATTTTGCATGGCTGACGAAATTGTCTCTGGACCTTCCTCACTAAGGCATGAAAATTTACAAATAATTTCAATCCAGCAACGTTATTCAAATGAATATAACTGTCATTTTCAATGTTGATTTTTGCCGCGACGTTTCTTCAACCATAATGCAGTTCCAATTTCCTAAATATATCTACAAAAAGAGTGTTTTATTAATAGGTTTTGAAATGTTAATTTTAAGCAAATATCGTTTAAATATTGGCTGTTCAAAGTATCAAGTGAGCAGGAAACACAAAGAGACAAACAAAGGACGTTTGCCAGCCACCGTATATTGATCAGCAAGCTCGGCTATCATACCACACCGATACTGAACCCAAACATTGTAAGAGATGACGATGTCATCACGCAACGCAGCTGTCAGTGTTTTTAGTCTGGTGTCAGTAGTTATTTATAACCATCACTTTGTGTTCATCAATGACTATATGAACACTGGCATGAGACCAGGAGCGTTGAAAAGCTGTATAAATGTTCAGTATTCAACACGGTTAAAGTATACTATTAAAATAAATGTTTAATTGTAGTTTACTCTACTTTAATGCAGGACGCTGGCTGGATCACATTAACTATCCATAAGTGAGCGAAATTTTCATAAAAATATCCATGTATGGCATCCATTGTCTCAAGTGGAGCAATCTCCCAATTAGCTTCTACTTAGCGTGAAATATCCCAATATAACCGCTGAATGCCATCATTTAAATTTTAAATAAATGCTCCTGCAACGATGAATATATGTTGCAGACTTAGTAAGATACAGTATTCTGCGACACTATTTCAGAATATTTAACGAATATTGAATGAAATTAGAAATTATGTTTAAAGAAAAAAAAATGATCATCGTTCATTTCATTAAAGAAATGAATGCATATGTGGCCCGTGCCGCGACGCTACCCGCTTGCGTTTAGCGAATGAGCAAGTGACATCAGGGTGTCGGATGTATAGTTTTACCACGCTTTGAAATTGGGCCTATACTTTCAAAAAGTTAAGACATCGTAAGTTCATCAGCCAATCATTGACGGCCTTTCAAGCCTAATCCACCAATCATGGACAAGAAAAAAGAGCCTTAGTATTTACGTTCACTTAGCGAGTTTTGAAAGTATGGCCTCTGGTCATTAAAATCGAAATTTCTGACACCTTTCTGATCACCTTTGGCATACATCGATGCGTTAATTAAAGCAGCGAACATCAAAGTGGGTGATTCAGCATTTAAATGCATTTTTATACCTATAATATCTGCTAAATTGACGGAAAGTTCTATTGTACGTATATAAATATTTATTATTGCTTGACTTGTGAATATTTATTATTTGCGTATGATGATGTCATAATAGAATGTTTCATTTTTAAACTCAAATAAAAATTTATCACCGAAAACATAATTAAAATAACAAATCCCTCAACAGATTAATCACCTGAATACGCTACTGATAAGTTCACGGAGTTTTCATTGCAGACGTTTAGCTGTTTAAATCAAAATGAAATTAAATCACGAAAGCCAACGTCAAAAACTAATTTGTCTCAAATTAAAAACTCACCTTAAGAGTTAGATTTTGTCGGTCAATCGCATCGTCTACAATTTATTGAGGGAAGAACAAAATGCGGGGAACATTGATCGCTTCATCACACCCGGAAGCTATAAGTTTGGAATAACCACCGCTCCGTGCAATATGTTGCTAGGGACAATGAAAAAAACCTTATGGCTATTATGGCTTCCTTCATCTCCATGCAAATCCTTCGCTGAGCTCCACGGAAGATCCACCGTAAATTGGATGCAAAAGAAATTCACCAGCCGTTCCATGAATTTTCGATATTCGTTTCGTTATTTTTAATTTTTCTGATACAACTAAAAAGTGCTTTTATTGTTATGTTTTCACACAATCGAAGTGGCTAAGTTAGAGAAATAATAATTCACAGAACCTTTTATTTCAAATTCATTCAACAAAGTTTTGAAGTGCGTTCAAGCATTTCAGAGTTTTCTTGAGATGAAAATTTAAGTGCTTTCAAAGATTCTAAATGATCCCGTATATAGGTGATTCGTTGGAAAACACGGTGACGAAAGGGTGACGTAAAAAGGTAATGATAAAAAAAGATAAGCCGGCCACTCTCTCAATCGGGATAACTGGATTCTGTGGGAGAAATGGATTTATGCTAAGAATAGTCAAATTTAGCGCGGGTAAAATGCTCAAATATTGGACACCAGATAAAGGATAAAATCTTAGTAAGAACATACCAACCTGAGGTATTATTGCCCAGAGTGGTTGAACACATTTAGTAACACATTTGAACACATTGAACACACACTTTCTCCCCCATCATTTTGAATGATGGGGGAGAAAGTGAAAATCAGTCGAAGGGTTTGGAAGTTAGAAAAGAAGAATATAGGAAGAATAGGAAAATGTTTAACAACTGCCTTTAAAAGTTAGATATCAACTTAATCTTAAGATCTAAAAGCAGTGAACTTCGCGAGTACAGTATTGAATTACCGCACTATCAGAGCGACGATCACTTTACTTGAAAAGTGGATTAATTAAATTTGATAAAGATTAGGCTTTTATTTGATGAGATAAATTAGGTTAAAAACTACTTCGAGAGTTTGAGCCTTAAACCATGTCCAACCCCCCACCGAAGGATGAATGATTTAAATAATGCAAATAAATTAACTAAATGAAATTTAAACGGCATTAGGTACCAATTAGTTGCAGCACTGTTTGGTGATAACGTTTACGGTTGATGCGTGAGAGTATTTAAAAAAATCGAAACTCAGGATAATTGAAGCACTGCATCGGCACGGCAGATTTAGATATGCGCTTGAGACCAAATTACCTAGAAATATTTTCTAACTATGCATGACTCCTGAGACAATTGAGACATGCTGCAGAACCGCTGACTGTGAATACCTATACCTATTCTACAATTGAGCTCAGAAAAATGGAATAAATGAAGGCAACCTAGAATCTATGTACAAATTTACGGTGAGACATGAGGAATATATGTTTTGAAACTCATCATGGGCTGTTATGTTAATTAGCAGCTAATTAATGTTCAGAGATAAGCGTAGGTTAATTTTTAGAGATTTATAAGTTCAACATTATTTTGATCACGTATATCGTTTCTCCACATAAAACAGATTCTTCTAATCGGGCTTCTTTATCGCATTATTACGGTTATAAAAAACACGAGGAGCAGAAAATACCTATTTTTCGTCTCTTATAAGTTATATTCCTCACGATTTCAATATTTCTGTTCATATTATTTTAAATTTTATCAATTAATTGAAATTTAATTTAATATAGCACTTAATTCGTTCATCAGGAATCGTACATGAAAGTTTAGAAGCCGAAATATTCGTACGAACTCTTCAGACCTTGATAGAAGAGCTTATGTTTTCGTATATTTAATTCAGGGATATTGCGAAAACATGAGAATAGTAAAAGTTTATTTGGATATGGCCAAAAATTTTAATGTTCTTTCGAAGAGATTCATAAGCATTTTATCTGAAATTTCGCGTCTGTCAATTCCAGTATTTACGATTGGAAATCGTGAACGCTTGAAAAATCGTGGATGATAAAAAATCTTTGGTCTAACTTGTCCATACAGACTTTAATGTAACAAACGCTGATTGAAAGTTTACAATTTCAGTAACGAATATTAGGAACAATTTAATTAAACTTACGTATTTTAAACTATAGCCTCGGTCAAATGTTTGTGAAATTTCTCTAATCGTTTGCCAAATTCGTCTCGTGTGCCGCAGGCTTGTCAATTGGCTAGTCAACTGGCTCTCTTTTAACCGTTTTCATGTTCATCTCGTGTTCGGTAGGCTTGTCAATTGGCTCTCTTTTAATTGTTTGTCGTTTTCGTCTCGTGTGCTGCAGGCTTGTCAAATGACTCTCGAAGATAATTAATTTGGCCTTCAACAAACTCCTCATCACGATGGATAACTGAGTCTGAAATTTCAATTAATTTGGCAGGGAGTTTGCAGAAAATTTGCCGTGCGATTTAGCAACTTAATCGAACTGACATTCATTTATGCAAATCACTGCACCTCCATCAATGCCTGGCGATCGTCTAGCGTTTTTCCGATGACGGAAACGAGCAAAAAATTATAAGTAGACTTTAAATCACGAACTAAAATAAGTAAAAAAATGTTTTTTTTTAATATCCTGATTGGTAAAAATGTATTGATTGCGATACCTGACAGTTAGAAGTTTTCCCAGCTCGCTGCCATCACAACACACTATGTCTCGAATCAATATTCTTACCTCGCTCACTCTGATCTTATTTGTGATTGACACGAACGGTTGAATTATCGTCAATAATTTATCGTTGTTCGCTATTATAGTACAAATATTAATTAAACTCCGATTATATTGATTTAAAATTTGTCGTGCCTGCATCCTATTTGTTTTAAATTAGTCTCAACCTGCATGAATTGAATTTTTGCCAATCCAAATGCAGGACTTGTTAATTGATTCAGAATCGAGTCACTCTTAATAGTTAGATAAAAAATATAACATCAGAGGTTGGGTTCGAATCCCGAATTAATTAATTTCATTTGGCTCGAATCTATTTAGTTTCTTGAATCTTGAATGACTTATTTTTTTACGGTTGTCAAAATTGAAAGAGTTTGGCAGGATGCCGATAAATTCCACGTTAGGGGAGGTTTTGAAATAAAAAAGTTGCGGAAATTATAGGCTAACATGCAATAGTTGTAGAACCCGTACTTCTTGCCACTGATGGCCATGATATATTGTGATAAATAAGTTACCATGTTTTAAGTTAAAAGCAATACCGGCCTTCAATGTAACAAGCATGGCAAAATGTGTGGGACATTGTAGATATTCATTTTCTTGTGAACCTGTCTAAAATTCACCACAATAATTTTTCTCCGCTAAAACTGTTGTACTGCAATATCTCTTAATGATGAATCAAATAAACATTTTTGAGAGGTATTTTTGCGTTGTTTTATTGAAAATATATCGTTTGCGTTGTTTTTAGCACATTTTCTCATTTATTAAAAAAATGCGCTATTGTGCTCGTCATGTCCGTTCGTGAGTCATGTCCGTCCTTTCGTGACTTCACGTTAGGGACGGACGAGAAAATTCGCTCTCTGTCACTCACTGCAGTGAGTACTGATCTAATTTTTTATTGTTTATTATTTTTTATATGAGTAACCCGAGCAGCAGTTTATATTTCAATCAAGTCCGCATTTGTAATGCAATAACCCTGGTGACATCGCCAGGCTCCGTGTCACAACAGCAGCCAAATTGGGACCTCCACTCAAGCGAAGAATTCTTATCTTGACACGCAGCTGTCGAGATTGATTTTTTTTAAGAGCACTGTAACTCAACATAAACCTACAGTCGTCTGTACTATAGATTACCAGATACATTCTGCGCTTTTTCCCCAAGTATTAAAATGTTTCATGAGACCATAAAAGTCAAGATCTGCAAACCAGACTCTGGTTGATACTTTTTGTGACGTGAATGAAAACGGCAATTATTTTTTGCATCATATATATATGGGAGCATCAGAAAGTGATGAAATGTTATTACGTTTTATTCTAAATGAATTGTTGTCTTGCTGGAGGCAATTTAAAGTGAAGTTTATGCAGAATTTTGCTGCTGACATTTCTGTCTCATTTCATATCAAGGACAATTACAAAAAGCTTCACCAACATAAATAGGAATGAGTTAAATGAATTAGCAATGTAATGAGTATTATGCTACCATCATCCGTCATGCAATGTTGTCACTGTTTTAAATGACTTTTAATGAAGTTTTTTAATCCTGAATCAAAAGAACCGTTAAGATTTTCTTAATTATTTGATAAGCATGACAATCATTAGCTCTAAAGTTAGCACGACACTGCATGCGCATTTTTGCAGGATACACCGGTGCGTGCATAGAGTGCCTGTTCCTAAACTGACGCCGTTCACTCACCATTCACTATACTGAGCATCAGGCTAATATGAGTCAATTCCATGTCAAACAATACATTTGTGTGCATAAGACGTGAAGATTTAAATGCGAGCTCTTAAAAATCGTTTCTGCTCTGTTGTATGTTGACCAAGTGCAAATTATGTCACGATATAAAAGGAATTTAAAAGTAAAGAAAACGCCAAGCAAATTCATCATATCGACATTGAAAGTATGATATAGTGAATTTTTCTTGACATTTCTTTGCTTTTAAATTCCTTGTGAACTTGCGATGTCACGATCTGATGCTATCCCTGCCTGACGCTTCGAGTTGACCCAGCCAGCTGCTCTGGGCCTATACTTTCAAAAAAAGTTAAGAGATCGTAAGTTCATCAGCCAATCATTGACGACGGCCTTTCAAGCAAAATCCACCAACCATAGATAAGAAAATAGAGCGCAAGTACTTACGTTCACTTAGCGAGTTTTGAAAGTATGGCCCCTGGCAAGTTATGAGTAGCACGTCACTACACGTTCTCAGGTAATTAAATTAATTAAGAAACGTTTTCTGGCAAGTCATTAACATGAATCGCATTCTGATATAAATTTTTCATCCAAAGCCAAGGAAAAAATACATTTATGAAGTTTTCTTCGTTAAGCAAATGGTCTGCTCAACAATCTATGGTCATTTTTTGTGAGTTTTCTCTGCAGTAGCATCGGCCTGGACACGCGACCTTTAGAGCTGAAAGGAACGCAGCAGGGAACATTATTTCGCAAGAAAGTATCAGAATTAAGCCGCGCTGCACGCAATCTTCAGTCCAGGCTGAATGGAGGAGAGGTAGAACTTCCCAGTGAAAATTTACAGACGCAGCAGATTCTGATTTGCAGTACCAGAAGCTGGGGCGACTCTAAATTTTGTTAGGGTTTCAGCCCGCTATTTTCAGTCAGAATCACCTGCGATTATCGGGACTGGCCAATGGGCAGCCAATGGCTGGGTATTTGTACTAACTATATATAATTTGTACTATTTGTTACAAAGATACGAGTTTTAAAGAATTCAAAGTTCCAAGATAAAGAGAATCGTCCAATTGCGTAAATCTACGTAAGATGGCTTATCTGGGCTAAAAAGGACCGCAGTGTATTTTTAAAATATTTATGCTTGCATTGAAATTAATGAAAATATGTTTGATTAATTCACTTTTAAAACAGTTCTACATGTAAAATCCTTTAGTAAGCATTCCTCCGGCTCCTCTCCTCTCGCGTGTCCAGCAGCAGCCAGCGATTTTGATAGGCTCTACGCCCGCCGGCAGCGCTTCTGATATTGCGACAAAACCTCCAGCACTCAAAGAAATGTGTGAAACTTTGCCCTAATAGCGATGCATTTTGTACTCCTGCGTACGTGTGGCTCGTCCTGATTTAGTACGGCAAAAGGACGTGTCAGTCCATTATCGGCTTATGCTGTGGGTAAGAAAGTGTCACTACCAGGTCAATATGACCCCGTCAGTTATCTGATTGCTCCCATCCACCGTTGCCGCACCAAGATTGGCCGGGAATTGCGATCCAGATTTGAATGCGCGGAACGGATCTCGCGATGCATGTTACAGTCCAGCGCTTCGCTGTTATGTTATGTTACGTATATGTTATTGTAAATATTAGATTACGTATGTTATTGTAAATATTAGATTATGGATGTTATTGTAAATATTAGATTAGTGATTTTTCTTTTAGGTTTTTAGTCACCACTGACGCGATCTCGCGTAGGAATCCACTATATCTTGTCATTCGTTTGTGATGCGGTGTGAATCGTTGAAACGCGCAGCACACCGATAACTCACCCAAGAAGACAAGACAAGACAAGACAAGATTCGTTTGTGCGATTCCACCACAGAGAAAGGCTCCGATTTTAGAACTTGCTTCGATCACTAGTGAAAAATAGTTAGTCGGCCTAATGAAAGCGCACGGTTTTGTTTTGTTTATTTATTGTTTTTGTATTCATTGATAAGTGGTTTAAATTACCTATTGTTTGTTCATTTATTCAGTTTTATTCATCCTTCTTAATGGCAATAATTATCAAGACACGATCATAAGTAAATGTCTGGTGGCCACTGACGGCTTTATTTATATATTATTTATTTATCGAATGGGCCCCGACATTGCAAGAATTAAATTGTTTATAAAAGGATATAAGATAGTTTTCGGTAGTGACATTTATTAATAAATTATTGAGATCTTCCATATTGATGAATTTACATAGGCTTCTTTGACTTCATTTGCTAGATCTAGAAAATTTCGATTCGGCAATGATTTTCTAGTCATTCTTAACCATGGAATGCCTTTTTTTTATTTTGCTGGGAATTTAGATTTTGATAAGTCGTTCGTTTCCGCGAAGCTGGGAGTAGAAATTAAGAATATTTATTGTGTATTTTTATATCGATTTTATCCCTTCATTCCTTTGTATGTAAAATATTATTTATAATTAATGTATGAAGAAAATATAAAAGCTACTATCTTGGGATGGTTTTTTTTTGTTAAATTGCACTTATAACGAGCAAACGAATCCACTTCAAGTCCGCCTTGCTAGCAGTTGAACATAAAATGGCGAGATTTTCGATTCTAAGCCTTATTCTGGTCATCCTCTTTGCATATCAAGAAAAGTTCCTGGAAATTCTCCTGCGCGGTGAGAAGTTTGGTCTTGAACGTTGAAACTTAATCCCCTCACGGATGCTTTAAGAAGAGTCTGCAATATTTCTGGAGTAATTTTTCCGCACGGAAAATGTTTTAGTCCCACATTCTACTGAAGTAATTAGTTAGAGAGGTAAAAAGTTCTCGTATCCATTCAAGTTAACCTCCACTTCAATGATGGCGAGCAGATCGATATGGTAACCTACGCGGCATGTTAACGTTTCTCCATACACGGTAGCACTTTTAATTTCGATTCTGAGACGCAAAAATATGAATAGATGATAGTTCATTCGTGATTATATTTTTCATTGTAACGACAGAAGATACATTACAAAATCCATCAATAACTTTTGAAGGATTTTTTTCTCGAATTAACGTATTATTGCTTAAATTGTTTATCCATCTTGCGGTGCACGAATGTGAAGCCCAGATCGTTTAAGGTAAGGTTAATGTATTGAGTATGAAGCGTAATGCAGTTACAATCGTTAGTGGTCGATGCATTATCAACAATTGTTGAAAAATAATTAAATATTTTCTGATTACTCATCATATTATAGCCTGAACCATATGCTTAAACTATGTTGAAATTAACTAGCAAGTATCCACAATCATGAATGTTTCCATGATCGAGGAAGTATTCCTTTTCGCGTTGATTTATGGACAACCTAAAATTTGTATGAAATATATGTTTTAATATACAAAAATTCTTAATTTTATATTGAAATGTATTTCTTCTCTCCATTTGAAATGTATCAATACATTGATATTTGTTGTATGGAGGTGATGTAATACAACACAGGGAGGTGATGCAACACAACACAGGGAGGTGATGCAATACAACACAGGGAGGTGATGCAATACAATACACCGTATTGTTTGAGTGTCAAGATATACACAGAAAGCCTGCCTCGGTCATCACAGCTCCGCAGAGTTCAGTTGTTCACCGCAGACGCCACTAACAGGCATTACGACGACCATAATTGCCCGTAACAAGGGGGAATTTGTTGGTTATTTTCAGTAGCGCAAAATGTAAAGATATTTTTCCTGGAAATGATGCCAGAGTTTTATTTATTTGTGTGTAGTTCTTAATTAGGCAGCATGTGCATGTTGTTGCCACATGATAATAGTTCGTAATATTCGTAAGTTTCACTGAATTTCACATATTTCACTGAAATTTTGATTGCGCTTCATCGTTTGGCACTGAATATTTTCGATTTCTTCAAACCAATTGGACATGTCCGCAAGAAAAGAGAGTGAAATTAATTCCCCATGAATCTGAATTATAAATCAGGATGATTCATATTTCGCTTGTAGTGACGCCGTTTAGCATTTGCGTAAGTTATTTATAATAAAAAAAGTCAAGCTTATTACTCATAGTATGGAGAAATAGACGAAGAAAAAGTTTGTCCTGAGTTTTGCATTTATTGAATGCAGGTAAATACCATACGCCAGTATTAATCTATGGAGAACAGCTACTTAAAAGAGAATGGCTTCTTTAAAAAAGTGTTCATTTTGGCTGCGCAATATAACAGGAGCGTAGATTAATTAATCATTAATTAATACTATCTATTCTTGGAAATTTTTTCTCTGATTTTTTAATAACCTCCGATATTTATTTTAAAGTAATAAATATAGTCGATTTGAGTACAAGGCGTAAAAATTAAGTTAAATGGACCTCAGGAAATGAGTCGAAATCATTCATTATTACTGACTGACATTCATTATTATTCAGCGATATTATAGTCTTTTCGGAGCTGATTTTCTGACCACTCCTGCAGTGCCTATTCTAAAGATTATCAAAAGAATATTCTATGAATAATATATTTATTAACTGGTGTTATAAAATATACGAGTTCACACAAATTGTATGTTGTTTGGGAATTCAGTTCATTTTCTGATGTACTTAATTTATGAGCAGAATGTTGTTTGAGTGTTGCTCTCGATAAGCAGCTTGTATATAAATGAATAAACTTAGGATATATCCGGTACTTAAGACATATCCAGTACTTAGGACATATCCAGTACTTAGGACATACCCGGTACTTAGGATATATCCGGTATTTCGGACAAGCCTCCAAGTCAATTTACTTTAATCCCGGCGCTGTCACGTAAATTCCATTTTTAATTCATTAAATATTTCCCTACTTCTATTAAATCTTCAACATTATCAGCTGCCATGAAATTATCCTTATTGACTTAAACTCGCTTCGACGGCTTCATTATCCTGGACAAATTTCCGGTAAATTTATGAGTGTAAATCTCCAGAGCCGGCGGCAAATTCCATGATTTTTTTAGCCTGCGCCTCGCTACTGCAATCCGATTACTGCAATCGGATCGCTGAATAGAACCTGCGCCAAGTCTTTGTGATAACCTGGAAAACATGTTAAGGTAACATGTGAAATATTTAGTTTACCTTACCAGCATAAAAATAATTACACGTCTACTACAGTATTTTTTATAAACATATAATTAATATGGAAAACATGTTAGGGTAACGCATAAAAGATTTAGTTTACCTTACTAACATAAAAATAATTACTTGCCAACTACAATTACTTGCCAACATATAATTAATATGGAAAACATGTTAACGTAACGTATAAAATATTTAATTTAACTTACCAGCATAAAATAACTACTTTTCCACTACAGTATTAATTATAAACATATAATTAATATGGAAAACATGTTAAGGTAACGTATAAAATATTTAGTTTAACACACCAGCATAAAATAACTACTTTTCTACTACAGTATTTATTATAACATATAATTAATATGGAAAGCATGTTAAGGTAACATGTGAGAGATTTAGTTTACCTTACCAACTTAAAAATAATTACTTATCTATTACAGTATATATTATAAACATTGAATTAATAAAAAAAGATCGTTATTTAGCTCATTCGTTCTTTTTTTAAAGTTTGTACTCCGGTACACATTCCACCAAGTAAAATCATATTCGTTACAATCATAAATATATAAGATCATAAAGTAATCATCAACAATGATTATCACCCAACTCCGCATGGAGATTAGCTCAGGATTAATTTCTAATACATTAATTACATCTCCAAATCATAATCCTGAAAACAAAATCCGGAAGCCTCAACCACGACATCTATTTTTCTTCAACTTATCTGTCTTCAACTTTGCCGAGCTTACTGAAGGATTTTCTCATCTTATCTCTAACGATAATTCCACCAAACCTACTTCCTAGAGAAAATATTGTCAATAGGATTGACGAAATATAACTTGTCGTTTCTGTCAGGCCAAGATAGGACCTGCTTTTGGAAACTTCGTGTCATAATCTTGCAATTTTGCGTAATTCTGTTAGTACGTGAAGTAATTTTATGCGATGAAATTTTATGCAAAGAAGCACGAAACTCGAGGTGAAAGCTGTGCTTGAAAACTCAGGTATTTGAAAGCTGACTAATCTTGAATTAACTAATGACTTATTGGCTATCTCTAATTAAACATTCAGATCCAAAAATACTGACTTTGCTGGGCAAAAATGCAGTTTAAAGAGACTATTTGATTGTACTAAAAATTCCCTTAAAATCTTTAGAAACTTAAAAAAATTTTTACACTGATTCAAAAACTAAAATCTTTGCATATACAACCTTAACGATTTCCTACCCCGAATAACATCACTAAACATAATAATATGATTCGCAACTTTATAAAATTAACTTTCATATAAGGACTCAATAGCAATTCTAATCTCCTCTTCACTAAATTATTTCAAAATCGCATTTATTGTTCAGAAAAGAACATTTTCTCAGAAGAGGAACATTGCATGGCTCAGCAATGGCGCCCACTGATTGAAGTACCCTTGTGCCCCTACACTCAAATAACTTATGATGATATGCATCACTATTTGGACAAATTTTTACCATTTTTCTGGATGAAATTTCTCATGCTTCTATGACTCTCAGAAAATAGAAAGACTTTTTCCAAAAAGTGATGCATTTTCTGCTCGTGTGTAGGTCATAATGAACCAGTTTTACCCTGCAAAAATACTTATTCTAAATTAATAGAAAAAGTGTGTCACTATTTATATATTTGAACAATACGACCCTGTTTAAGTTTCTTAGTGTACAAATTTCCTTGCTGTGCCAGACGTTCTTGACTCATCGCAAACACGCCTTATTGATCGCACCTCGAGTAGGAAAGCCCGAAACAATGGAGTTCACTTAACCTTATTTGTTACCGCATCTGTTTTCATTGCGCTGACGTGTTTGCATGGAGCAGTCAAACAGATCTCAACGCCTCCGTGGACTTTTTCGGGCGTGGGCGTCATAACGCAAACTAACTTAGGTTCATGGCTAAATTTTGATGGTCATGTTGGGAGCTGCAGGGGATACTGGGGTTGCCTTTCTCCTTATTTTTATATGTTGCATCAATATGTGATCTTAGCATTGTGTAAATTTGATAATTATACGATTTATTTAGTATATTTAATGTATCGTTGCACATGAACAATTTGAAGCAGGATTTGTGATCTAGATTACAAATTATTATTGTTACATTTATGAAGTCCGGTACATCAAATAGCCAGTATACAAATAACGTATACTTTTGGTGCACTAATTAACTACGTCGTTTAAATAATTTAAAAAATGAATTAAAAGAACTTTAGTCAAGAACTTTGTATTCCAAGACGTAGACGTAAATGCGAAATGAAACCTAAATTCCATCCAAGTTTATTTTAACGACGAAGCTGAATTTCACGGCGGTGCTGGACACATTTTTACACTAAAAAATGAATGGTTCATAGTGTACAAATAGTGAAACTCTTTCTGCATATGTATCACTGATGAGCCATTTTACCGCACCAAACTGGGTCCGTATGACCTGCATAAGCCAAAGCATAAGCCAAGAAGTGCATTGCTGTTTAGTTAAATCTCTCTCATTTTCCTTAGCATAGGGGCGGCCATGTACGCCGCCACCACAACAAACGCTCGCTGTTATTATTAATATTATCCCCTTAACTTAATTATTATTATACGTAACTTCCCATTTGAAACGGCAAGATCTGCAGCCACGGCTCGAACAAGATAAATACGATTGTTATACTCGGCTAAATAATAATTAAAAAGAGTAGGTACTTAAATTTAAAGCGAGATTCGCGATCAATAGCCAGCATAAGCGAATTGTAAAGCTGCTAATTATATCGCCATAAATTCGTATTATTTTGCAAAATATTTCCTCGTCTAAATGTACAACTCTAAATAACACATACATGTATAATCAATCAAATTCCGAACTTGAACAAGAAATTGCATGAATATAGCAATATTCCTAACAAAAACTGAATTTTATGTTCTTATTTTTCGTTGAAAAAACAACACGCTGAATTTTCTTCGTGCACAGTTTCTTCCAATTGGCTCGACTGACGCCACGCATCGGATCAGCAATATCCGAGTTTCGAAATACGTGCTGAATCCATTCAGTTTTGGTGATTTCCGATCACTGCTGTGGAAAAACTTCTCCCCAATGTATCGGGCTTTATTCAAACCCTGAAAGCGCTCTAGGAATTCATTTCCTTTGCTCACTACGCAGCAAACATTTCAGACTCCTACGAGTATAAGTAAGAAAGTAGGATCAAACCCTCGCGAACTCAACTCACACGCAGGATCGAACTCATGGGAGAAAGGTTTTGTGTATGTGTGTTTTCGTTTAGAAAAAATTTAGTGCCTCGAAAAATTTTTCCCCCAGAACCAAAAAACTACATTAAAACGAAGTAACGAAGAATTCTTTTTCGCACAATTAATTCTACATGATTACTGCGTCTTCCAAAGATACTCGTGTGTAGCGCCGAGTTAGAGAAAAGCCCAGGTTTTGCTGTGCACACAAATGGGAGCATTTCCGCCATTATTTGTACATTTATATCGAAGAACGCAATTATCGGAGCCCACTTGTTTACCTCACATGCCTCGCAACACAGCCTCGGTTTTAAGATCAAGAGGGAAATATTTTCAGCTGATCATGGATTGTTGTTGGCCTATGATGGTGATTGGGAGGCTGTACGAGAAATGTTATTAAACACCTAAAATCTTTAAGTCGTTAGATCTAAACCTAATGAGCATATTAATGAGGAGGCATGTTGTTTATTGATGTACCTTTTGTGGGAAGAAATTAAAAATTAAATTGATTAAAGGCTTCTGATGGCTCTTATAGAGTATCAATTCAACTTCAGAGGTTTTTCATTCAAAGGTAAATGAGAATTAATATTTTCATATAATTCCAAATGACTCGTTGTAAAAGTCAGTTTCAGATCAATTTCCCCTTTTTTGATTTTTCTTATATGAATAGTTAATTTTAAATCATGAATTGCAGTGCAAGTCATCTCACTCTCCTGTTGATCTCGCCTCGAACATGGCGGCTGCTCATCTCACTCTCCTGTTGATCTCGCCTCGAACATGGCGGCTGCTCGTCTCACTCTCCTGTTGATCTCGCCTAGAACATGGCGGCGCCCACAATAATTATTCACTTTCTGCCGCTGATCTGGAGCGCCCATGGCCAAATTTATGGTCCTCTGAGATCGCAATACATTCACCCTAAGTAAAGTTTGCTGCCAAAGGGCGCTAATTCACTGCCATATCGCCGCTTAAATAAAACAATAGGATTAATATTCGGTGAGTATTCTAGCCGTAGACTCTTTGTTATTGTCTTGGTACTCTGTGCCAAAAAATAAGATAATAAATATTTTATTTTACCAGTGAATTGCTGAAAAATTATTGCTGTCTAGTTTCCATATTAATTAAAATCACATCATCTATGCATTTCTGAGGAACTTCTGCTGCATATAGAGTAAAGAATATCTTACTGTGCGCATAAATTGTTCAGGGATTCACGCTCTGTAATTTTTGTATGATGGATGCACGAGTCAGTGGAATGGACACAAGCAGCATGACTTTGAACGCTAAATATAAGCACGACATAGAAGCGACATGAAATGTAACTTACCACATTGCTTCTTTTGAATATTTGTTTTGAAAAAAAAAACTCAGTTTCGTGAATTAAATTATATTAACAGTATTTATTTAGTTTCATTTCAACAAACAACGCAGTTTCGAGAAACTATGCGAGCTTTTAAGGCGTATAAACAGTCTATTCTTTACTTATTCATCCTCATTGCATGTGTAGTTACAGTTCTTCAACAAAACGAAGTTAGGGAGAAATAGAGTGACTGTTTTTTCCAGAATGCTAGGCTCCGCTCATCAAATTTACTTGGTTCCGGCTCGTCGAAAAATTCTTTTAGAGAGCTGAAAAATATTGTTCCTTCTCCCTGGAGCCTTAAAACTCACAGTAAAATCTCTCCCCTCGCGGTCGAGCGACACGTAAACACAGATGGGGATAGACAAACACATCCCTTCAATAATAAAGCTTTGATTTGATCTTAATAAACTTGTTGGTTTTCCAGGTGCAATTTAAAATTCAGATATTGCGACGGAAAACTGTATGTACTCTAAAGACTGAATACTAAACGGGTCGAAGAATATGAAGTTCTTAATTTTAAAGTATTTAAAATTAAGCTAAATTATTAAGTAATTACATTCAAGCCAATATTCATTAATATTATATTAATTAGTCTGATCAGCGTTACATTTGCATGCTTTAGACATGAAATATTCGTTATAAAATTGCAAAATGGACTTGCATAACTATTGGTTTAATTTAAAAATTCCTGTTTAAGCCTAAATAATGTATTTCACTGTTTTTCTTTGTTAATAAAATTTAATTACACTCATTTTCACAATTTTCGTGCAAATACTTCAACGCTGAATTATCAACTGCATTGTTTGAACTTTTTTCTACTCTCCGTGTATGTAAGTATTTATGTATTTAGTTATTTTTTTAATTTTCTACCAGATTTTGCTTTCTGAGGTTCTTTCCTTACCATGTGTTCCGCTTTCAATTTCCCTTAAGTTAAATCATAAATATTATTTTCTCATAGAGAATATATTATGTGTTCTCGTGACAGCATTTTAGAGTTAAAGAAACAAACAAGTTCTCTGTCAGAAGTATTTAAATGTGAAACAAAAATACCAAAGTTTATCATATTTATCAAGAATCACCAAAGAGACAAGTTTAACATATCATATCAAGTTTATCAAAGTCTATCAAGAATCATATTGAGAGACAACTTAATAGAAATTCAAAACCTAAGTTAGAATTATAATAGTTTTCCATTAAAATTTAGTCAACAATCCAATCCAGAGTCCATAAAGGCTCTAAAACAACTAACCACTTTTCCCCTCGTATTAAGTTACCAACTGCGGTCTCCATTGACCCAGGATATTTGGGGCGCCAGAGACAAAGGTTCAAATTTTGTGGGTCACTGGAACGATGAGTGGAATTAATGGAGTTGGTCTGGAGTTTCTGGTAGCTAGAAGTGCAATGTGCAAGTTAGAGCTCCATTTATATATATTTGTGTTCCACACGGCTCAGCTAACACAGAACAGCTTCAATAACAGGTTTAAAACGCAGAGGGCAAACGCGTTGTATTTTTATGAACTGCAAAAAAACAGTTTACAATATACAGTATATCACAGCTTGAGCCGATTTTAAACCACAACGAACGTAGAACGATGCTTTTTTGCAAATAAAAACCCTTATGATAACATATAATAAAATGGCATTTACTGAAGCGCTGTTGTGCTCAACGATTTCATTGGCGAATGGATTTGGCATCGAGGATATACCGTTCTGTACCAATAAAATAACTATTATTCGATGCCTAAAAGCCTTAGAAAACTATATGAAAATCTTTCCAAATCCTCTAAATTTTCATAATAATGAGGCTCTTTTACACTGTCGTAATGCGTCGTTCGTGGTTTCAATAAGAAAATGTGAAGGCGCAATGAAATTCAAAATAATATTCCAGCTGAGAGCCAAGAAGAATGAAGGAAGAAAAATAGAAGGTCTTAATATGAAAAAATTCTGAAATTTGCAGCACTTAGACACTAGCTCAAAATCATGTTTTCGTTTGGCTTCGTGTTTTCGCTAAAAGCAGCTAAAGAAAACAACTATAGTCTCTGCTTCGGAAACGAAGAGCCAGCATCACTAATAACAATTCCAAAATATTCTCAACAAATTCAAATGATATCAGTTAGTTAGCTAATCGCAATAAAGTGAAATATATTTTATTTTCTAATTTCGGTTATCGTTGAAAAATAATTTCCTAAAAATCGAGTATCATAACTTGAAAGATTTCATTCTTCTCGAGGCAATATGCAACGGTTGCTTGTAAACTCAACATATTCACGTTTCCACACTCTCGTTCCACGGATACGAGCTCACGTTACCACCCGAAAGAAAACTCGATCATTTCTTGGAAATGCTGAGCAGGCAGCAGGAATCTTTGTCTGAGAAGTGCCTCGGCAAGTCATGAATCGAAAATGCTGAACTGCCTGCGTAAATCTCTGCCTGACTTGGTTTGCTGATTGCATTCTACGGCCTGGTGTTCGGATGATTATTCAGCGAACTGCGTCTTTGAAGGAGAGTGGCTAGCACTGCGTCGATGTCCTTTGTATTTGAGGGGTGAAAATTTACTGCTTTTGCAGTCATGTGCTGCGACGTTATTGTGACTAAGTGTCAAAAATGTCAGTCATATGTTAGATGATTAGTATATCAAATTAACGATCATACAAATAACACAATAGTGTCATTTTTAATTTACGTATACTCTCATGTATGTCAAGGATGGTACCATTGAAATTCAATGTCAAAATTTAGTTATGGGCGCCATATAATGTATATTAATTGTGGACTGCTTATGCATTAACAAACTAATCCCTCAAATGGAAGTCATACATCAAAGGAGCACTCTTAATCCAGCAAGCTACAAGTTAATATGCAAATGGAAAGTGAATTGATTTTCCTAGTTGCAATTAGAAATGTAATTTGAACGGAGTAATTAGTATAGAATTTCGATTTACCGAATAAGAAAAGATTCTAAAGTAAAGGATGCTTCATTATTGTGCGTTCGAAGTGATTGGATTCACTGAAGAGAATCCAGAAACCAGAAATAGTCATAGAAATAATATACAAAAAATTTGAGAAAAGTCCAAAGACAACAGACTTAATTGGGGCTTTTTGTATCAACCAGCAATACAATAATTAAATTAAGAAGTAATGAGCCTTTGATACAAAAATCAAATATCTTTTTTCTGAATGTCTACGATGAATATGAATGTATAAAAACCACATCCATCTCCCAAATACAAGATTCATTCCCCTATTAAAAATTCTACAGGAAGCTATCTACATCTTTTCGCGGGTGAGAAGACGTACCGACAATAACCTACAACGATTCTTGAAGCGGCAACATTAAATACTCATTCCCTCTCGTTTTATTTGAATAGTATATACTTGTAAATGATGGCTAGTGCAATTCCATATGAATTTTGAGCAACAATAGGCTTAGATTTGCATTGAGTCAAGTATGTCTGCAAGACCACTTTTTTGCTGTGAACCGAAAATATCTGCAGTTATACCTGTAGAAGGGAGCAATTTGTACGAACGCTCGACCCCTGCGTTTGCTATGGACTTATTAGTGCGATGTATTAAGAAGCGCTCACCGAATATTACTATAGGTCAATTAATTGAGAAATATGTTTTAAAAGTCAATATATTGAAAACGTATTAACATATGGCATGTGCCAAAAGATCACACTATATGCTGGTTCACACTCGCAAAAAAATTGTTAATGATCTGATTAATGAATGATCAATAAATCAGCCTGATCTGGCTTGTTTTATCGCATCGTCGCTCTTGCCGTTCTTATTGGAGTTCGAGGAAGCAGGTCATAAGCTACCACATCTGCCGCTATAACTAATGTCCCCAGGCCATTGCTCTTCCATCTTCATGACTGCGCGATGCTCTGTCTCGGGTCCATTGAGGTCCGATTTTTCCGCTCGGGATGACGAAGAAAAGTCGATCCGCTGCTCCAGCACTCGGAGGAGAGCAATACTCGCAGAATTTTCGTACTTTTCCCGAGACACGTGGAGATTCCGGAGTATTAAATATTATTCTAATATTTAATACTCCTTAGTGGATCTCCCTAGCTATTCCCGCTCAATCTCAACAGCAGTTCCCACCAACACCGACTATTTGTGAAGGCAAAAATTAAAATCAGCATAAAATTATATTGTTTTTTTTTTATTCAATTAAGAGTTCGAGTGCCTCAATGAGAAATTGTGATCATCGAGATGCATCCCAATAGTCCATATTTTAAAATTATTGTGGAATAACAATTCATATGTCAAATGCGGGCGAATCATATTAGAAGAACGTCAAGTAATCGAGCCAAGCAGCCCTAAAGCGAGAATGTTTCCATAATAGTAAAAACAATAGTGACAGAAAAGTTAAAGTAATTGGGGATGCCTCATAACTGAGGTTCGGCCTGCCACCGATCTCTGCCGCTTCATGACGAGCATCTTTTCCAATTAATCAGTACGACATTGCACAAGATTAATGAAATAAAGACACCGCGTCTAAGCGTCCGAATCAGAAGTCGAGCCAATAACGCGGTCTTCTCCCACCTACTAATGAGATCCAAGGCTGATCTCAGTGGATCTTTATATGGCTTCAAGCCCGTTCTGGGCGATACCTTCAGCTGAGGATCTGATCTCTCACTTGTAGCTAGAAGTAGTAATAAACTTGAAACTATAAGTAGTAATAAGTGTGAAGCTAGTAGTAGTAAACTTGTAGCTACTAGTAGTAGCTGTAAATTTGGCGCTAGTAGTAGTAATGAACTTGAAGTTAGTAGTAGTAGTAGTAGTAGCAGTAGTAAATTCGGAGATAGTACTTAGTAGTAATAGTAAACTTATAGCTAGTAGCTAAAGTAGTTATAAAATTGGCGCTAGTAGTAGTAGTAAACCTGAAGCTAGTAGTAGTAAATTCGTAGCTGCAGTGGTAGTAGTAGTAAACTTGTAGCTAGTAGTAGTAGTAGTGAATTCGATGCTATTAGTAATAGTAAACTTGAAGCTAAAGGTAGTAAGCTTGTAGCTAGTAATAGAAGTAAATCTGTGTTAAGTAATTTTACACACAACTTCCGCCATTAGACGGCACTTGCCGACATCGACCACCTTTAGCAATCCAAACGCCTACCCCTTCAATTATGATTTTATCTTAACCGACATGTTAAAAAAATATAACTCAGTACTCACTGCAGTGAGTGACAGAGAGCGCATTTTCTCATTGCCAAGCATCATGGATACTCGGCAATGAGGAGGAGTCACAGACCGACAGACGGACGGACGGACGGACATGACGAGAGCAACAGCGCCTTTTTTCCATAAATGAGCAAATGCGCTAAAAAGAGTATTGAAGGAAAACAATGTATCATTCTAAATAATCATTCCTATATATCACTTTCTGGATTTATGATTAAACCATTACCGTATTTTTTTATATGTACGAGGACTCAAAGATATCGTCACACGTGTCGTCAAAGCGCCATCATTAAGATGGAGCAAAAAAATTTTTTCCTAAATTTTTCATTTATCATGTTTGTTTTAAACATATCTGCTACGTTTTCCGGAAAATGTTCATACACTGCTAAATATTTATTATTCCCGTACAATTTTCAGTTTTATTTCATCGATTTTGTTCGAATTCTAATAGGGGATTTGAATTGAGGATTCCTTCTAGATTATATTAGAATTAGATAAACTTTATCGTGAACGTAAATGACTTCAGTTTCGCAGCTAGCAGTAAATCTGATGTAAAGTATCCGCTGCCCGATGGAAAATAAATAAAGATCGGTGAGCGAGAATCCATAATGCCTAACACGCAATCGGGATATAATTGAGATTTAAACGTTGATATTTTGATGAAAATGATTATACAATATACCATCGTAATTAAATATTACTTCTTATAATTTAATATCCAGTTTAGTTAAAGTTGATGTATACTTTAATTATAAATTGTGTTCTATATTCAATACAGTTTAATCATAGAAAATTCAGTTTAAACTATCTTTGAGTTCGCCACTCATTGCTAATGTTAACTTACTTTCTTTTAATTCAGTCCCATTCAACATACAAAATACTCGTGGTTACCTTGACAGAAATTCATAACTTTTTTATTGATACGTTTAATAACAGCATATACATTTCGGTCTGCTATCGCTCATCCATAATATAATTTGCCTGCACTTAATTGGGCAAAAACCTACACGATATACGGGTAGATAATTTTTAAAATTTTCAATACTCCTATCTCTGTATTAGATTAACCACGTTTTTATGATAAAAAAATCCAAAGTTTGAAGCACTCTAAAAGTTGTCGTCGAGCACGAAGCAGTTATTTATGGCTGCGACCAGCGGCGTCCAGTGACAACCATATTAGCGAGACTAAAAACTAACAAATAAATTCATCTCTACTGAAAATTCAGTTCCCGGTGGCAACAACAGTTGGCATTTACTCGTGTGTTGACGAAAAATAAAACGAAAGAATCGAATTGCCGTTTATAATTTTTTAAAGCCAGAACGTCGTTAAAATATTTTTTTATTTTGACTCCATTCCCACTATTTTGGTTATATTATCATTTGGCTTGATACATCAACAACGGGAGCGATAATAACTGAACTTGAGCTTTATTTTTTCAATTCCGTGAGTTGTATGGCGCGACAAAATAAATAGTTATTTATCTTGGTAAAAGTGCTACATAAATCTAAATTCTATAGATTACAATCCTGACAGCAAGTAACAAAAATTTAAAGTAATTATCCAGAGTCACCATTTATGCGGGCGGCGGCAGTGAGCGCGCACAAGGCACACCACCAGCCGAATTTGTCCTTAAGGTTTTCGTAGGTAAAAATAATTCTAAAAGAAGCTCTAGGTTTCATCTAATTCAAATGTTTTGAGCAATATTCCTGTGCTTCGTTTTTAGCGCATTTTCTCATTAATGAAAAAAAAACGCTATTGTGCTCGTCATGTCCGTCCGCGACTCATGTCCGTCCGTCCGTGACTTCACGGACGGACGAGAAAATGCCGCTCTCTGTCACTCACTGCAGTGAGTACTGATGTAATTTTTTCCTACACTATGCTATATTTATACCTAATCTGAAATAGATGAAAAAATTGATCGTACGAGGTTTGTAAAGATCACATAACTTAGACGGGCTTTGCTATAGCTCGTTATGCTGCAGACATAAGACCAGTTTCCACCAACACCAGACCTCATAAAGGAAGTTTGTGTCAAGTTACCGCAACTCCTACAATCAAAGAGGTTGTGGAGCGTCTTACTGCTACTATAGAGTTCAATTAAGGGAAAACTCTGGACTGTAATTACCTCATTAATCATTAATAAAGTTGTAGTTACTGTGCTACTACAGGAGGGCTTGTGCATGGGTAGGAATGTCGTGCTAAGGGTAGGAATGAGTGTCAGGATTTGGACCATATGACGCAATAATTTTTCGGATTATTAATTTAAGGTATTCGTATGCTGTAATTGCAATGTAGTTTTAATTTGCAACAACTACAGAAAAACTCAGGCAAGCATTTACTTCATTTGGCGTCTCCCAGGCAAAAATTCAAGAAACTTTGGGAAAAAAAGACTTTAGAGTTGCTATGTTTCAGAAATGTGGACGTGAGAGTTGCAGTTTCACTTTTGCAGATATATAAACTTGAGAGTTGTTATGTTGCACGAACGTGGACTTGATAGTTTCTATGTTGCTGTCGCGTCCAGTACGCGTGCGACACATACTTTTAGTTTGTAGCCTTACGGCGCGGCGCGGAGCTGTATTCGGGGTCGCAGCCACCTGCCATTCATTACAGTTTTGATGTTCCTAGGAGTTAAGCTTCCGCTGAAAGCTTCCGCTTAATTAATCTTTAGGTCAATTTGCTATAATTGTCATATTGCCTTGTTCATGTTATAGTAGTTAGTGTATATTTCTCCAGTGTGAACTAAATTCGTTTTCTTTCTTTTGGACAGAGTAAAGTAAGCTTAAATTCCGTTGATAATATAGAGTTTAAAGACTAGGGCACAAGCCATCCACGTAAGTTACTAGTGATTTGTATCTGTTTTCACGTTCATATTTATTTTAGCCAGGAGTTGTGCGATAATTTTATATTGGTTCTTTAATTACTTGGTATACTTGGTATAAATATTCAGTTTTGTATTTTCATTTGTTCTGATGTGCGGTATTTGTCCCGCAGTTTTACAAGAAGAATAAGTAAACCCGGAATGACTAAACTACTTTCCTTATCATTGTTCCTGCCTGGCTAGATGAGGTGACCATTTGTAATTTAGCCAGGACAGTTGCAGACATGTGGACTTGAGTGTTGCCTTATAGCAGAATGGTGGACTTGAAATTTATTATGTTGCAGGTACGTAGACTTGATAATTGCTACGTTGCAGGTACGTGGCAGCACGTGTACCAAGTGGCACCAGTCTCATCATCGAAGACGTGGCACCAGACCAGGTCTACCAGATCCAGATGCTGCCTCACCCCGGCACCTCCAACATGACCAGCATTTACTTCCAGCTCCAAGGTATATAGTCACTGCTATTTTTAGCGCATTTTCTCATTTATGGAAAAAAGCGCTATTGTGCTCGCCATGTCTGTCCGTCTGTCTGTCTGTCCGTCTGTCCGTCTGTACGTCAGTGACTTCACGTTTTCGTCGACAAGAAAATGCGCTCTCTGTCACTCACTGCAGTGAATACTGAGTCATACTTTTTATCTTGCAGAGAAAAATTTCATGATGACTATAAATCAGCAAAGTACAAAATAAAATCGGATGTCTATTTCCTCCAAGGATACTTTGTTACATCTCTTAATCATTTTTCTTTCTATATAGCTGCACAGAAAGCTTCTTTTATAAAGCATTTTCCTACCTAATACACTTCTTTTATTTCATTAATTAACTATAATGAGAGAAAAATCTAATTACAAAGAAGTTTAAGTCACCAGATTTTGCTTCTGAATTTGTTTTGTAAAAATATTCAGCATTCTCTGTAAATTCTCAAAAATTGGGGCGTGCGCAGTTGTACGCTAACGATAGATATGATTTTTCACGTGTACGTTGCAATACATTGATTTTAACGTCCACATTATCATATAATTTGTTGGGTAATTTTACTTGTCTATAATATTCCACGTCTGCATTTCCAAAGTTCTTGAATGTCTCCGTTCACTCCAATTTCATTCATAAATTTTTATTGTTGAATCGTCGCATATGTCGTCCACACATCGTTCCTGACTCACATGTGCTGCTTGTGGCTCAAGTATAAATTTTTGCCGGCAGATGAATGCCAAGTCGATAGTAATTTCACGCGTTTAAGTAAGATTATATTTATTATGAAGACCACAACCATTCACGTTACTCAATGCCATACTTCAATGAAGTAGGCTCAATTAATGGGGTACTTCAATAAAGTAGGCTCAATTAATGGCATACTTCAATGAAGTAGGCTCAATTAATGGCATACTTCAATGAAGTAGGCCCAATTAATGGCATACTTCAATAAAGTAGGCTCAATTAATGGCATACTTCAATGAAGTAGGCCCAATTAATGGCATACTTCAATGAAGTAGGCCCAATTAATGGCATACTCAACTTCATTCAGAAAATAAATGTGGTCATATTATCCAAATAGTGTGACGCTTTCTGCTCGTAGCAGAGATATGTTCTATTGCTAGACCAAATGATTCAGGATGACCCACATGAGGTCGAAAATGACATCAATATTAGGACAAAGTCTCCCTTATGTCGCTGAGTGTTACAAGGCGCATGGACTTCCTTCGGCTCTACCAATTACCGACAAATTGACAATAATTCGATGCCAATTTTCCCCGTGTTATCGTCGGAAATAACTGACTATCAATTATAGCATCCATCAATTACCTTAATGAAAGCTTCACTCATTAAGATGAATAGGTCATATTGTACAAATAATGACATACAATCTTACAAGCAGCACGAGCGAAGATAGGACGTAGCACCGATACGCACGTCCTGCTAGATAATAGTGGTTCAAAATGACCCACATATGGGCAATATGAACATCGATTTTAGGACAAAGTCCTCACTCTATTTTCTTAGTGTTCATTCGATTGTAAGCTCAATATTCTCTTCCGCTTAATCTCATATTTTTATTCTTAGTCACAATAATAATAAATGTAGCTTTCATTCTTTCTTTTTCTTTAATAATCTCGTATTTTTATTCATAATCATATTAGTTATAAATGTAGTTTCCTTTTTCCTTTTTCTTTCATAATCTCTTATTTTCATTCATAATCATAATATAATTAAATAAAGCTTTCTTTTTCATTTTTCTGTCATAATCTCAATCGTTTCCAGGCAACACGACGT
Source organism: Hyalella azteca (assembly GCF_000764305.2). Classification (NCBI taxonomy): domain Eukaryota; kingdom Metazoa; phylum Arthropoda; class Malacostraca; order Amphipoda; family Hyalellidae; genus Hyalella; species Hyalella azteca. Next base: position 206,646 of record NW_025934994.1, on the reverse strand, counting down.
GGACCCACTGGCCCGAACTGATGGCGGGGCCAGACGTGCCCCGATACTCAGGGCTCAACCCTGGGTCCCTGAGGCCCGTGACCGGCCCGCCTGGGCCCAGGGTCGTCAGGGTCGAAGAGGTCAGCCTCATCGTGCTCGTGTTGGCTCTTTGGATGGTCGCCATCTTGCTTTTTGTTCACAGGTGGGTGATGAATTGCACTTAGAAATTTTGAAGACTTGGTACAGATAGTGACTCACTTCTTAGAATAGAATAGATTAGAAGTGTCGGCACTGAAGTAATAGGATGTTGCCGATTCTTGAACTTTTCGTGACTTGATTCACAAGGGATCCGGCCTTTGGAACCCGATCTTTCCATAGCTGACGATTGATTGAGATAGCTGCTGGACTTATTGCCTGGTCCGTAATTTGCTAGGCATTTTAAGACTGAACATATGCTCCTGCATAGCTTCGTCTAGTCTGTTTTTGAAGATATTCATACTCGGAGCTTCAACGATGGTATCAGGGAGGCTGTTCCATATGTCGGTGACTCGAAGCGAGAAGAAATGTTGTCGCGCGGATGTGTTCTTGCTCTGTATGGGTGGTCCTGACCCAGCTTTACACGGCAAAAACACGTATCTGTGCTACTCGCATAAAGTGTCAATATTTGAACAATATTACCCATTTATTTGTTTGATTACAGGCTTAGTTGAAAGTTTTCGGTGTCGCAGTAGTAACATAGGTAACACGTTCTTATGCTATTGATGATATTTTTCTAATGAAAAGTCGTTTAATTCCTGCCCTCGGTTTTTGATTAATTATCAGTAAATATGCTATTTCTCTCTTAATATGCTCTGTTTTGACACATAAATAAATAACCAATGTAACCCATGCTTCATCTTCAATTTAAACTTGAAAATGAATTCTTAAAGAAGTTTACATTAAATTAACTAACATCAAAAAAGTATACACGACAAAGAATAATAATTAAAGAATGAAGTAAGTGACCTACTTCAGACCTGTGAATTGAAGCTGTTAAGTTATTTTCGTTCAATATAACGGTAAATTAAAGCTTTTGGCGAAGTACATTGAAAAATTCATATTATATTTGATGTTTTTATGGAAAATTTTTCTTCGCTGGCAAAATTAGCGATCCACAAGAAGACGGAAATATATGAAGTGGAAGTCTGATGTTAGTGACAGCCTCGACAATATTGCAACATTTTTGCGTTTTCCAAATATTTTTACCATCCATGTTAATAGGTTTCATTGCGCATCAACCACTCAATCCCAAGAAACTTGAATCAACAAACTCGTTATACGTGCCTTCATGTTTCAGCGTTCTTCATTAAAATTAAAATTAATACTTCATAAATTGTGAAGGGTTTCTCAGAGTTGTTTATGGTTGTTCAATTCTATTAACTGCAAAAGAATTCAATTCTACTAACTTCAAGTGTGAGGCTACGGGTGCGTGCTGCATTTCAATGGAGACGTTCGCTCCCGCAAAATGTTTTATGTAACCCAAGAATTAACGAGAAACACCAGGCAAGTAAATGAACTTCTTCCTCAACAAAGGCGCGGTGGGAATCCAAACTTCAATGGAAGTGTCTAGAAGTGCGAGCTGAAAATGTTGGCGCATAGAGGGCACGGAAAAGAATAATGTTTGTGCTTCGTCTTTCCGCTTCGGTTATTTGGTTTTAATTAAGATGCTCTCTGTCCCTCAATGAGAATGGGGAACTTTTGTGGGTGAAAAGCTTTTAAAGTTACGTGATGAATTTCAGCGATCATTAAATTTGAAATCATATTTCATACCAAGCTACTCTTAACAAACTTAACTCGGATTTACTAAATAGCATTTTATTGGTCTAAATCTGCAAAAATCAGAAATTAGTGTATTATTTCTCATCAAAAAACCACCAGCCCCATCAAAATTTTGAGTTGGTTTCGACCCAGAATTAGGAACCGCCTACTGCTCGTACCGCACGCAAATCAGCTTCTCTATGTCCGCTTCGGCTTAGGGTTTGAATGGCAGCCTCTGGGCAGCTTGCTAGCTCGGTATGACTCGGCTTGGCCTACACTTCTCATACTCTCCTGAGGTGACTTTAAAATCGGAAAGGAGATTCTGACCAGCATGTCGGAAAGGAGATTTTGACCAGAAACTGATTTCGATCGGATGGACAAGCAGACTCAGAATGACTCTGCGCCGAGTGCAACAACTATTCGGCCGTACCCTAGGCGGTCCCAAATTTTGTTAGGGAGTGCTCAGAAGAGAACTGTTTACGCTATTCAACAGGATCATATCTATTGTGGAACTGAATCATGTTGGCTGCACGATCATTCCGCTTGAAAATGTGTCTTTGCATCACATACCTTAAAAAATATAGATTCATGATCGAGCGACCATGCATTAGAGCCGCCTAGGACTTGGACCGCACGTAAATCAGCTTCTCTAGGTCCGCTTCGGTTCAGGGTTCGAAGGGCAGGCAGCCTCTGGGCAGCTTGCTAGCTCGGTTTGACTCGGCTCGGCCAACCCTTGTCATACTCTCAGGCGACAAGGAAAGTCGGAAAGGATATTCTGACCGTAAACTGATTTCGATCGGGTGGCCAAGCAGACCCCGAATAACTTTGCACTGTATAGCGACCATTCGGTTAAAGCCTGGGAGGTCCCCGAATTTTGTTAGGGTTGGACAGATCGATTTAAATCCTTTCAGCAGCGGTTAATGGACCAGGTCGTTTGTTGGAGAACTGAAGTGGTGGCGTTGTACAGTAAAATATATTAGGGTTTGAAATAGCTAAATAAAAGCTTTCCCATGTTCATTGCAGTAAAATTAACAGTTGTCTGAACTCTCAGAGTATCGATGGTTTATTTTTATTCCTCATTTTTGTGTTATTGGAAGACAATACGAGCTGTTGGATATGAGAGTAGGGAATGTGGGTAAAAAGGGGACAGCTTCAATATGCACGGCTGTTGAAATTTATTGAAAAAATTTGCTAATTATATCCGTACCAAAATTTTTCATGACAAATTATGAATAGGTTTTATAGGCTAAACACTCAGTTGGGATTTTTACATAAAATTTTCGTTATAGAAACGTCTCTCAAAAATTGTTATAGTTCATTAATTGCAAACACATCGCGCATAAATATTATATAATTTATTTTGATCTCCCTGCGTGATGTATATCGATTCTTTGTACTCAGTACTGACTGACGAACAACAGACTGAGTTCGCTAATAAAATGATAGCATTTTTTGGGCTTCAGAGCGTTAATCAAATTTAAAAAAAAACTAAGAGACATTCACGTTTCCAACAAACGGTTTAATCAAAGCCGGTATTATAATAACTTGTCCTCTCTGAACTTTAATATGGTATGTAATTAGATAATATTAAAACCTAACAAACCAAAACAATTCTCTTAACGAGCAACACGTATATTGTTAGAACTTACTGATCATAGCTAAACTACTGTTCGCTATAATAAAAAATATAACTCAGTACTCACTGCAGTGAGTGACAGAGAGCGCATTTTCTCGTCGACGAAAACTTGAGGTCACGGACAGACGGACAGACAGACAGACAGACAGACGGACGGACGGACATGGCGAGCACAATAGTGCATTTTTTCCATAAATGAGAAAATGCGCCAAAAATAACAGAAAAAACTCTGATCTATATATTTTTCTGGCCTTTGAAAGGCTATTGTATCTTAAAATTTCTATTATATACTTTCCTGTTACCTAACTTTTAACTCAAAGACTCTTTTAATCCCCTTGGATGCGATCCTGTTAATTTTCCCGACATTTTTATTATAAAATTTAGACACGAGATGTAGTGGTCTCAGGCGATCGTGCCCAAGCACCAGCTCTCGCCCGCCCCAGAGGCGATAAGGGGACCCTGCGTTATAATACATGACAGTTGAAGTGGGTTTGGTTACTAGTGAAGGATATAGTTAATGCGCGATAAAAATAAATGGTAATATCTTAAAATTGTGAAGGTCAAATGGTGATTTCCTTAAATAGTGAAGGCAAAATGATGATATCCTCATATTATGAATGTTGAGTGGCGATATTGCGCGATAAAAGAAAAATGGTGATACCCTAAAATGGTGGCTTCCTTAAATAGTGGAGGGGAAATGATGATATATTCAAATTATGAGTCGTAAATGGTGATATTCCAAATTATGAAGGAAATACCGGGCGATATGTTAGAAATTCATGTAATGGAGTGATCTGGTAGATAAGTGGTGAAAGCATAAGGGAGTGAAGGTAATAGTCTGTGAAAAAGTAATAACGTGAAAATTTCAAAATTTCATCAGCAAAATGAGTGAAAAGCGAACTCCATTTCGTGAGCCAGGGTCCACCAAAAAACAATGCATCATGCTCAATTTCCAGAAATAAATTAATTCCATCTTAAATTTTATTGACTCGGTTAAGCTTCCATATTATTTTTCGGCGGTAAAGTACGACCCGTATAAGTAAGTCATGGATTACAAATGTCAGAAAGAATCTAGTGAGGTGACAAGCACTCCAGTTAAGCCTTCGTGATCGCATTAGCTTCCATGAAATGCCGAGTTTGCAAATCGCTTTTACACTGAGAGAAATGACTGAGAAGCGGCCAAATAGAGATGCATTTTCAGCGCATTTTCTCATTAATTGAAAAAAAGGTGCCATTGTGCTCGTCATGTCCGTCCGTCTGTCCGCCTGTCTGTCTGTCTGTGACTTCACGTTTACGTCGATTTTGAGAAAATGCGCTCTCTGTCACTCACTGCAGTGAGAACTGAGTTATATTTTACCGTTTTGTGCGTGTCATCCTAACCCAGTATGGGTCAGAAAATGGACGTATCGGTGTTATGATTAGAAAGTGTTGCACTATTTGAACAATACGACCTATCTATTTTTCTTCGTGCTGGTCTAGCGTGCTGCTAACTGTCGTGTCATTATCCAAACATACACGAACAAACGCCAGAATTTGTAACGACCGAGTTGAATGGAACTTTACTAAAGGAGGTAATCTTTGAATCGATTCATATTATCTATGGAAATTAAAAAGAACTTGCATTTCCACATGCATGAGTTTCAATAACCTTTTTTGTAATATTCGCGGCTGTAATTTTTGAGTGAGTAATACCTAACAATAAATTACATCAATTTGTAGCAATAAATACTTTGATTCTACTCGTGGTACTCTGGCTCCATACTCACCTTAAATTTACTTGATTTCAGATCTTCATAGATCAAATCTTTTAAATATAAACCAAAAAAATCTCCTTAATGGATGGTCTAGCCTCAAAACTATCTCCGAAACAAAATGATTGATTCTTCTGATACTTCTTATAAATATGTAAATCGTTAGAAGAAAACATTTTGCTCAGATGTAGAAATCGGAAGATAACTTGAAATTTATAAAAAACGCTCTTCATTTTTAAGATTGCGTATTTTGAAATTTTGATTGTTCAGGTGAACCAAATAAGTCAAATTTATTGAAAAAAGAAGAAAATACTAAAAAAAGATTGGCACTGTAGCCCCATCCAATCCAAAAACAAATAATAATTGCAAAAATTGTAATAAAACTGTTATTTTATATTGTTCAAAATGGCCTAATGCGGAAACTAAAGGGCACAAATAAATAAAATTGGAACTGTACGACACATCTCGCTCCTAGCTATTAAATGAGCTCAAAAACAATTTCTTGCCTACGAGAAAAATAGCTCCTGTTATGGATTGAACGATATTATTATCTAGAGATGCGATAAAACACGATAGATTCAGATTTTTGAGAAAATTGTATGCCCATGAAATGTCTTGAAGGGATTTAATTTATTATGGAAGTTCAGCTAGGTAGTCAATATTAAGTATCTTTAACGTTCCAAATTAACAGCAGTTGAGAAATATGAACATCAGCTATTTTCAAAATATTTTTCAGTGTTGTTCTGGCATGAATTTCAAAAATTTCACTAAAATTTCAAATAATTTAGAAGTTTATAGAACCCAGACAGTATTACATGTGTTAAAGGGAAATATTGAATTCTCATGTAATAATTCCAAATTTCTGCGTTCAATTCCCGGAGTTCGCAATATCATGTGAATGCCTGCACTCGTGATAACAGCTCTTCCAATTACCGCCAATGGAATTCTGCAACCCGAGACAGCGGGAGCCGCGAGGCCGACGCTGCAAGACTAGAGCCATCCGTATTCGGGGTCTGCTGTCGGCGGTCTAGGGGCGGTAATGCGGAACGCAGGATGAATGTTGCAGCAACTGACTTTCGTCAAACGAATTTACTAATCAAAACCATTTACCTATCAGAACTTTTTAATATACTGGGAATTTTCACTCTGTTGTTTACCACGTTTACCACAATGAAACTGAACTCCGAAACGTTTTATCTTTTGCTGAAATTGCGAATTTTTCAATACTTTCTTTGCTTCTAAATACTTTTCATATTTTTTCTTCACTTTAAGAGTATTCACCTCACCTGTTCAATTTCAAGAGTAACCAGCGCTTCGCGGATACTCTTAAAGTATCCACAAATCGGTGTTAGGGATATAAGTAATGAAAACATATAATTTTATTCTCAAGATGGGGCAAGATCCGGATGCTGGAGCCATACCAGCCCGAGTACAAACCCATCACGGAGCCCGGTACCCCGCCAGGGTCCACGCTCACTGGCCCCATCATCGGACCGTGCGGCCACTACTCGGTGGCCACCTCCACCTACCGGGGGCCTCCGAGGAAAAGTTCATCTCTTTGCTTCACGCCTTCTATGTTCCAAACTGTGAGTGTCTGTAGGATAAGATCAACTTATTTGTGTTTTATACTAATTTTGTGTTTGAAACGTATTTTGTGTTTGAAACTCATTTTGTGTTTGAAACTCATTTTGTGTTTGAAACTTATTTTGTGTTTGAAACTCATTTTACTCATTTCAGGTTTGAAACTTATTTTGTGTTTGAAACTCATTTTACTCATTTTAGGTTTGAAACTTTTTTTGTGTTTGAAACTCATTTTACTCATTTTAGGTTTGAAACTTATTTTGTGTTTGAAACTCATTTTACTCATTTTAGGTTTGAAACTTTTTTTGTGTTTGAAACTTGTTTTGGTTTTGAAACTTATTTATGTGTTTGAAACCTATTTTGTGTTTGAAACGTATTTGTGTTTGAAACTCATTTTGTGTTTTAAACTTATTTTGTGTTTTAAACTTATTTTGTGTTTTAAACTCATTTTGTGTTTTAAACTTATTTTGTGTGTAAAACTTATTTTATGTTTGAAACTTATTTGAGTTTGAAAGTTAATTTGTGTTTGGAACTTATTTTGTGTTTGAAACTTATTTTGTGTTAGAAACTTATTAGTGTTTGAAAGTAATTTTGGTCCTGAAGCTTATTTTGTGTTTGAAACTCATTTTGTGTTTGAAACTTATTTTGCGTTTAAAACTTATTTTGTGTTTGAAACTTTATTTGTGTTTGAAACTTATTTTATGTATGAAACTTATTTTATGTAAGAAACTTTATTTTTGTTTGAAACTTATTTTGTGTTTGAAACTCATTTTGTGTTTGAAACTTATTTTGTGTTTGAAACTTATTTTGTGTTTGAAACTCTTTTTGTGTTTGAAACTTAGCTTGTGTTTGATACTTATTTTGTGTTTGAAACCTATATTGCGGTTTGAAACTTATTTTGTGTTTGAAACTTATTTATGTGGTTGAAACGTATTATGTGTTTGAAACTTTTTTTGTGTTTGAAACTTATTTTCGATTGAAACTTATTTTGTGTTTGAAACTTATTTTGTTTTGAGACTTATTTGGTGTTTGAAACTTATTTTGTGTTTGAAACTCATTTTGTGTTTGAAACTCATTGTGTGTTTGAAACTTATTTTGTGTTTGAACCTTATTTTGTTTAAATGGAACGTAAACTTAGTCTAGTTTCAAACTAGTCTAGTTTCAACGTCTAGTCTAGAACGTCTAGTTTCAAACTAGAAAGAATGATAAGCAAATGTCTTGAGTTAAGGGATAATGATCACGAAAAATAGGTGGCTTTCTAAACGTTGATATGGTATTTCTGAACATAGATATGATATATATTGCTGAGCATATATATTATTAATATTACTGAACATATATACTATAAATATTACTGAACATATACTAAAAATATACTGAACATATTTCTGAAAATCATTATGAACATAGATATATAGCAATCTGTAAGACCTGCAATGCTTATGGAAACCCAACATTACATAACAAAGCACGCATCAATTTCTCGACTTCACTTCAATATTCCATAAAAGGTTGCAGAACACAGTGCATGTTATATGACTGATATTATTCACAGCACCCGAACAAATGGAAAGCCTGCCTCGTATCAGCAGTTTTTTCTCGCGTTATGCGTCGCTCATTAACGAAGGAGAAACCGAACACAAAGCGCCTTCACTCCCTCGCTTTTCAATGAAGCCTAATTAATTAATAACAGGTTTGGAAAAAACAACCTTCTATCCTCTTTTTGGTCGTTGACTTATTAATTAACAAAAAGAAAACTCAATGCATTTTATTTACTCGCTTCAAGCACACGGGTTGACTACTCCATTGTTTACTTATCCATCAATGAATAGCGATCGCTATGGTCATTACCAAGATTAGTTGCAATTAAATTGAAGGTGAACAATACATTTATTTTGTTATACTATTTCAGATTGTTCCCGTTCTATAGGTTATAATAGCAGATTCTTTTTAGTAAGTTTACATTACAGTAACGATTGTTTTTTGAAACGATTTCTAAACCACGTTACAACCCTATTAACACGTTGACTACGTATTGGTACATATGCGTACCACGAAATGTATTTCTCCAGGACGAAGTGGTGCATAATTCAGGTTGCCTAAAATCGGCCAAATCCGAGAACAGAAAAGGCCAAAAAAGGCCGATAACCCATATACCAGTTTATTTGTAGGTTCCGCTATAAAAATTCCATTTATTTTCTTTTTCCAATACCTAAAATTTAATTAGGAAGTACCCCTATCATAAATTTTAGCCGGCCAACGCAATTGAGAAAAACTAAATCACGGAAATTGTCCGGAAAAAATAACCGTCTGGCAAACCTGTTTAAAAACAGTACAAAAAATGAAATAATAGTACAAGATGAAGCGATCGTAGTCAACGTGTTAAGAAGTCGTTATGAAAAACAATCACGCGATGACTTACGAGTATTCGGTGTATTATTTGTATAATGCAGAATAAATATACACAGCATTATTCCAAGCCCATCCTTTCATGAGAGACATAAGCAATGTAAAACTGTTGTCTACACCACTACACCAGACGACAAATATACCGCCTTATTATTCCCTCACCACTACACCAGACGACAAATATACCGCCTTTTTATTCCTTCACCACTACACCAGACGACAAATATACCGCCTTATTATTCCCTCACCACTACACCAGACGACAAATATACCGCCTTATTATTCCTTCACCACTACACCAGACGACAAATATACCGCCTTATTATTCCTTCACCACTACACCAGACGACAAATATACCGCCTTATTATTCCTTCACCACTACACCAGACGACAAATATACCGCCTTATTATTCCTTCACCACTACACCAGACGACAAATATACCGCCTCATTATTCCTTCACCACTACACCAGACGACAAATATACCGCGTCATTATTCCCTCACCACTACACCAGACGACAAATATACCGCCTTATTATTCCCTCACCACTACACCAGACGACAAATATACCGCCTTATTGTTCCCTCACCACTACACCAGACGACAAATATGTCACCTTTTATCCACGAAGCCTCAACGTCAAATAATGCGAAGCATTGACGCATATAAAAACCTTACAGGAGCTAAAAGTCATGTAATACGAACTGGTACGTTTCATGTAGTCTAATAAAATTTTTCCATCACAATATTTGACGATGAAGTGACTATAGAGTTGATTCTCGTCAACCATTACATCTATTTCTGTGATCCTTTATTATAAAGGGAATTTTAAGACAGCAATGTGCAACAATTCTGCCAATGTCTGCTGCATCGTACTTGCCTATCGAATTTTTTAACTTTCTTCATCCAACCTTATAACAGAAAAATTTGCGAAAAATGTTATTTTAAAAGTTACGAAGAATGTTTGTAAGGACCTTTTCGTCCCTGGCTCGAGCCTAATTTACTTCAAGCTCGAACTTCTCTCCGCGCTCTTAATTAATTGAAAGATTTTTAGATGCCTTTCGGATGACACAACTTGAAGCCATGTAAGGTTTTCCAATACTTCCGAGAGAACTTACCTCGAGCCTTTATACTGCGCTGCTTCAGGCCTTGATTAAAACGAAACTTTCAGCCAAAAATTAGACCGTTGATCAATACCGGCCATAGAAGCTGCCTTCTGCGGCGTTGAAAGTTTCAAATTTTTAGCTTTAGAATGTACACAAAAATGGCTTCTTTACAGAGAAATGCGCTACGCAATTTTTTGCTGGTCGCATTATTAGTGTTGGTATTTTTAATAAAATATTATTGACATGCTAGTTGAGCCCCCCAATCAGTTCATAATTCGGATGCCATACATAAATTTTAAATTTTCTACGTACACTGGCGACCTAATTTAAAGACTAGTTTCTGACTCAATAGTTAGTACGTATCACAGGACATACAAATGCACCATCAATTTATTTGTAGTTCAAAATTTCCTTCACACATTAGCGGTATATTTTGAAGGTTTATTACTTGCTCTAAAGTTACCATCTATCTAATGCCCCAGACTGCTACTCATTAATTCCTGCCGCGGCAATCATGCAAGTTTCCCGGACGAGTCGGGCAGCGGTCGCCAGATTTCTTTATCCTTCATCATGCAATTTCCGCTCGTGGAGCTGATCCGCTGTTATCACGCACGTGATCGATGGCTTCATCAGGACTAATAACAATAATTTTCTCAGACTTATTCGTCTGCAGAGATCTTTTAAGTTTCAGGGAACGATCTTCATTATGCACGCACTGCAGAAATATAATAGTTCAAGGGAAATACCTTCATTTTACGTCCATTTATACTCGACTCTGAATGTTACAGTTTCCTATAAATGTTCGCTCCCTCTCTCTAGCCATAGATAATCAGCCCATTAATTCGCTGACGTGGGCCGAGTAACAAGAGACAGGATATCTCAAGTTCCTAATTAGCCGATTTCCAATGAATTAATTTTCCTGTGGAAATTTCGACGCAAGGGAACTCAGGTTCCCGATCTCATTCCATAGAGGCCGCCCAAGCAATAGTGGAGCCGGTATTACGTGAATTATTACAGAATTATTATTATATTACATGAATTATTAAAGAAATATTATTATATTACATGAATTATTAAAGAATTATTATTATATTACATGAATTATTAAAGAATTACAGGACGAAGTCATGAAATTCTACTTGAAAGACGAATATCTCGTATTTAAAATACAAAGAGAAATGAAGTGAAGTCTTTGTTTTTCTTAATTCACATTTTGATATAACGTGAATTTATGATACCTCTTTGCCTTCCCTTTATGAAGATTTAATTCTAGTTAAAAATAAAAATCGCATTTAACCAAGGTGTTTTTCGTTAATATTTAATAAATATCAGAGAAATTTCCACCCTAAATTTAAATAAAGTTGGAGAACAAATATTAAAAATCAATTCAAGTATGATTCTTGTCAGAAATTATTGCACGTTTCTAGGATTAATATTGTCTACAATATGCTTCGAAACATTAGTCGAAAGAGTCATACTTACACAAAGGCTTATAAATTCGTATTTTCAAGTTTTAATCCCAATAATTATACTCAGACCAGTACGTTTCTTGCACACGGTTTTCAGTTTAAGGGATTCCATATTACTCATTACTAATGAAAACGTGCCTTGTTTGCCGTTACCCAGTGAAAATTTACAGTCGCGGCAGCTTCTGATTTGGAGTAGCAGAAGCTGGGGCGACTCTAAATTTTGTTACCACCCTGTCAAAATTTTCGTGCCGATTAAGGTCGTTTTAGAGGAACTATATTCGGCTTAGGGGTGAATCAGGAGCAAGTCGGCCACGTAGGGTGTTTTGCTTCTATTTACCAGCCTCTTTTGGAAGTCAATTGCCCGTTAATGCGGACATAGAGCTTCTAATTTACCCGGCCATAAGAACTTGGGGCGTCCGTGTGCCAGCGGCTGACAGGTCTTCGAATTTCGATAGGGCAGAAGCTGGGGCGACTCTAAATTTTGTTAGGGAAGCTCCCTAGCGTCTGTGAGTCGACCAGCTCAACTCCCTCAATTTTGTAGCACAGACCATGACAGCGCTGAGACTTTCTTGTGAACTAAATCAATTCATCACTGAGAGCAATGAGTGAGACCTTGTCCAAATAGCGATGCAGTTTGTGTCCTTGTATGTCACCCTGGCCAGGTTTGGCCAGAGTGACATATTTCCTTCATCTTATATGTACCTACAGGACATGTACCGAAACCTAGTTAAAAATATCTGTAAGAATCGGCAACAGGATATGGGCCTATTTCTTCGGTGCTGACACTTATATTCTATTCTATTCTATTCTATTCTATTCTATTCTATTCTATTCTATTCTATTCTATTCTATTCTATTCTATTCTATTCTATTCTATTCTATTCTTATTCTGTTCTATTCTGTTCTATTCTGTTCTATTCTGTTCTATTCTGTTCTATTCTGTTCTATTCTGTTCTATTCTGTTCTATTCTGTTCTATTCTATTCTATTCTATTCTATTCTATTCTATTCTATTCTGTTCTATTCTGTTCTATTCTGTTCTATTCTGTTCTATTCTGTTCTATTCTGTTCTATTCTGTTCTATTCTGTTCTATTCTGTTCTACTCTGTTCTACTCTGTTCTACTCTGTTCTATTCTATTCTATTCTATTCTATTCTATTCTATTCTATTCTATTCTATTCTATTCTATCTTCTATTAGGCAAATATTACCAAGGCACTGTTTATACAAAGACAGTTATACGTTAAAATTAATGTAAAACATGCCCAAATTTGCCGTCAGTTGCCGAGCTACAGAGGCCGCCTCACACACCAGCAGTCGACCACGTCCCGCCACAGTCTCCCCGCCAGCGCCCGCCACGCCGCCCGTCGCCGAGCCTTCAAGATGCGTTCAGATTCTTTATCTCATCAGGTGATGAGACCTCACCACCACCATCACCATCACCTGCATCACTACCACCCCTTCTGCAGGAAAGCCAGGAGTGCTGAGAACCTGCGCAACTGCAGGATGAGCTTCAATCAAAGTAAATCAAATTCATAGGATTATAATTAGTTTTAATTCTGATATTAAAATAATCCTGTCATTGTAACGAAGGGGAATCAAATTCTCATGGTGAATTTTGATATATTTTCCCAATACTATTTACTTCAAGTTAAATTTGTCGGTGTGCCACGTGAATGTTCAAGGGAGGAGAAGATTAATTTAATCAAAATCGATTAAATAAATAAATTGTTCAAGAAGTCAGTCTCATAACTACAAGGCGAAGCCGAGGGAAGAGTTTATTTGATATCAAGATAATAGATGCAACGCTTCATTTGAAGTTAAGATAGTGAATGGAGGACGTTTGAAAATGCTCGGAACATAAGTAAATATTTTCCGTATACCGAGCAGCTCATTTCAAGAATTCCAGTTACGCCTTGTGCGAAATTGAAAGAATTTTTTGTCGAACGAAAAGTAAAGGTCCAGTCATATTAAGTATGGCATGGCTTCGTAGAAAAAGTATTCATGTCACAATTTACGACGTTTCACCAAATTACAGCAGTTCATATGGTGAATAAATTCTCAACGGCAGGTGATGGTATATATAGACATTAAATTGTTATAATATGTCAACTATATCACACGTCTACCATTTTTAATCACCCTAAATAAAGATATCATCGGAGTTAAATCATCTTTAAATTTTCAAGAGAAAAATCGATATCCCAATCCTATAAGTTTATTGCAAAAAGCATGCACAGACAATTATTATTAAATTAGACATGTATTTTCTAGTCTAATTCACCTTAATTTACATGTCAAGATTCCGTTTTTGAACAAGCAAACGAGTGTCAAATTCCTGTTTAATAAAATGCTAATGTTATAATTCTCTTTGAAAAAATTTACAATATAGGAAATAACCGTTTGAGTTATTCTGTACGTGGGTTTTTCTTCAAATTGGGGGTGAATATCTTCCATTCATTAATGATGGTAATTCTTATTGCAAGTTCCCTGTTACTGTGCTAAGGTAATGTGCCGCAATGTCGACGGCGGCGCCGGAGACTTGGAACATCATCGCGACCTGAGCTGAAATGTCGCAGGATATCTCGCGAGATTAGTGATAGTGAGGGCAATGGTACATTAGAGATTATGCTTACCTAGGGAAGGAAATACAATACATTGAAGTGAGATGTTATGCTTAGCTATGACTGAAATATATTTTATTCAAAAGAGATATTATGCTAAGCTAGGGACGGAAATACAATACATTTAAGTGAAATATTATGATAAACTAGGTATGGAAATACGAGACACTGAAGTGAAATATGCTTAGCTAAGAACGATAATACTATAAATTGAAACAAGATATTATGCTTAGCTATGAACAAAAATACAATACATTGAAGCGAGATTTATGCTTAGCTATGGGACGGAATTACAATACGTTGAAGCGAGATATTATGCATTGCTATATAAGGTATTGAATTACAATAAATCAAAGCAAGAGATTATATTCAGCTATAGATGGAAACACAGTTCATTAAGGCCAGAGATTGAGTTGAGCTCTTGTATAATGCTTCAATGATTTCATAATGCTTTATTGATGGTAAATTTACTAGGGTAAAAATACAAAATAGCAAAGCAGGATATGATATTATACATAGGTATAGGAATTGAGTTCTATTACCTAATGGTAGGAAATTTTGTTGCTGGGGCTGACTTTTTAGTATCTATATCAACCTGCGGAATTCGATTCAACACATGACAGGAGTTCAACTAAATCGACGTATATATAGGAGACTAGGTTTAGCTTGGAGCTGTGTTCCAGTAGGTCAATATGTGCGATAACGTGTAGCTGAAGACCGAATTAGTTAATGAGATTATAGCTAAAATAAACGATTTTTTAATGAGGCCCGAGCGATAAGAGATCGTTCTAAGAGATGGAGACCATCAAGAAACATTACTACCTTATCATCGCCCGAAATTCTGAGTGACTTATTGGTACAGCATTCATACGAGGCACGTAAGAATGGCCCGGATTATATACCAAAATGTGTTTATTTGAATCCTATCATTGAAAATCACCTGTAAATAAAGGAGATATTTAAACGAATATTAAACATGCACAACATTAAGTAATGAGTGCATTGTACTAGGTTCTCACCCTTGAAATGAACTGTGAGTGTTTTTCGTTAAGTGCGTCAAATTGTTTACGTTGACAATTTATATTATATTCATTCTCATGATATTTCCCACTTAGTCTTTCAGTCCGCATTTGTAAAAGTTTTTTTACCGACTAATTACACTTGAAGCGCAGGTTAGAAAAAAAACTGTAACATAAAATTAGTTATTATCAAATTCCTCGTTGATTCTTACTTACTCTGTGAAGAGCCTCGTGAAAAATATTCCCAGACGTGAAACGATTTTTGTCGCGCTTTTGTCGAGGGCTGTACAAATGTTTTGGCAAAAACCTGGACAATATTCGTAATGTGGATAAAATTTGCGTACACTGTCTCGAACGAGTCGTGCTTAGCATCAAAATCCTGGGCATTATCCTCCATCTCTTCAGCCTTTGTTTTGGTTGCACGGACTCCATGATACCAGGAGAATCCTGCTGCTATCATTTTCTTTATTTTCTGTTATAATGAGATGAAAACGATAAAGATATGGCCAATATGCGATAATGATATGACCTCAGAAGGAATAGTTAGTTGACATAAGCGTCATGAATAATAGGTTATAATCTGATAATAATCTGATGATAACCTGATAATGACCTGATAACAACCTGAGGATAACTTTATAATAAAATGGCAATAATTTGGTAACAATCTGACAATAACCTAATGATAACCTTCTAACAATATAACGTGTTTATCCTCAAGGTTTCGAGGAACCGTTCGAGATCAGGACGGCAGGGAGCAGCTGTAGTCCCTACGCCTACACCGCCGGCATCAAGCCGCCCTACCGCCGGAGCGCGAGCGTCGCGGACTCCGACAACCTCGCCGCGTCATCCGGCGCGCCGCTACACAAGCCTGCGGGCGGCGCGAAGACAAAGTGGAGTCGCTGTGTCAACTCCAGCTTGGAAAACTGCAGAGGAGCTTCCCTGCCAATCACTTCGCATGAACAGAAAAATACACATGTGCTTGAAACTGGTGCGTCTAAAACGTTACATCGTAATTAATATTATGATTTTAATTGGTATTATGATTTTAATTGGGATGTGACTGCGTGGATGTGCTAATTTTTTTATTACTTTTAGTTATTTATTGACGGTTCTTGATCTTTTTCTTTTTTTGCTTAAATTATTACTTTAGATTTTACTCTTAGGAATGATTTTAGAAAGTCATTTCAGTGTGTAATGTTTATGTTTCATAGAAGTGTTGGCTTATCGTTCAGTTTGCACCACCAGGTGTGCGTGGGAAGAGCCTCGACAGCGCCAGCACCACAAGCGCGCGACGCCTCGCCGACGGCCGCGTGACGCCGGAGCTGCGCGTGTCGCCCCCTCCTCCGTCTCCGAACGAACCAACGTCTCCGCGACCAAGATCCGCCAACGTCTACTTTAACTACATGTCCAAGTACAAGAACCAGTCTTTAGATTACCCGTCTTCGTACTCGAGTGTCTACAACAGCCCGTCTTCTTCATCCGGCAGTATGCCTTACTTGAACAAATTCAGCAGCTCTCCGCAAACAAGCGTACCGCTGTCTTACCCCAACAAATTCACCTCTTCATCTTCTCCCTCTAACAGCCCGAAGGAAGCCAAGATTGGGCGGTCGTCCGGTATTGCACCGGGCCGACAATTCGGCTTGCAGCGCCAAGAACCAATTGAGGAGACGTTCTTTCCGCCTCACTACCCAACGCTAGTCGAGGAACAGGAAGAGGATTCCATGCTCGGAAGTTCCGATAAAGAAGCGCTTCAATGCACCGCTTCACAACCCGTAGGCAATACTGTTGATGAGAACTCGAGTGCTCAAGCGGAGGCTGACGTTACTAAATATAAGAATATTAAAACTGATATCAAAATGTGTCGGTACCCAGGGCAACTCCCGAGCTTGGAAGAGACCTCCTCTACCGAGATAAAGCCTCCGTCAAATCCTACAGAATCTGTTGATGTGACAGCGTCCGACGCTCTATTTTCTGTGGCGTCATCGGAGTCTTTCCAAAGTGATTCTGGTCCTTCAGAATCACCGCAATCTCCATCCACGAAAGCCTACGACGCGGCTAAAGCCGCCAACTCTGATGTGTCCAGCCAAAGTTACGTCATAACTTCACAACTTATCGAAGGTTCGACGCGAGATACACAAGTTTGAAAATGTGCTCTGGAACATTAGCCTCGAGAGCAATGTTAACTTTTATGCGCTGAATATATACTTTTTAATGTCATTGTTGCGGCGGTGAATGGCAATGTTATAAGGAGTTCAAACTTCCTCAACTAACCCTAAGTATCATAATGCAGTATCGATTGAATTTGTACGAATTTTATAACATTAAATTTTGCTCTTTGGTGCTCATCCACGTTTAGTGAAGTGTTTAATTAATTAATCAACAAACAAAACATTTCAATTTATTTTTTTATTAGAATTTAATAAATTCCGAACCAATTTATCAATACTATACTTGAATTGTATCAGTCAATATTGATTTGTATCAGTACAATCAATAATACTTGAATTTTATTTGCGCTCAAGTTACCAATTGTTTTATAAAAAGAAAAACTCAGTGCTAAAATTTAAAATTTTCCTGATTACTTGGAAAGATCGAAACACAAATTTCATTCCAATTGTTGATTTACTGTACATGGTTTATCAAAGTTTCTTATTTACTTGAGTAAGTATAAGAAACCTAGTTAGTTATGGAAAATAGTGACACCTTTTATAGACTGTAAAATCCTCAACAAAATAAAAGAACTTTTTAGGACAACTGTTCTCTATGTTATTTCTTGGTTCATTTTTGCAATTAATACATTACTTATATTGCTTCTATTACTTATTCAAGTAAAATTAGTCCAAATATTTTGAAGACACTATTTTGTACGAATTATTTTGTTTGAATTCTTACTGTCAGGTGGATCTTCATTACATTTATTAGTGCTCATCAAAACGAATTCGTTTTGTTTAAGTGAGCTGGAGGTGAAAGTAATACTCCGAACATTAGGTGCGTTATAATATTTGAATTTTTAATGAAAGGCCTAACAATATATTTTCTTGAACTATTTAAACAAACGAAACTCCTAGAAAAATGGTTCCGTAACATATAATTTATTAGTTAGCGGTTTTTTGTCACGATAAGCCTGAACGGTTTTCATGCTGTCGATTTTTTTAATTAACTTACTGTCACATCTTCGAGTGCGTCAATAGTCTTGCATATAGTGACGGCTTCACTGGCACCGATGATGCGTATTGTTGACAAAAAATTTGTGATGAACAGAGAAAAACAGAAAAATAATTTAATGTTATTTGAAATACGATATTATTATTAATATTTTCGTTTTGAAAATTCAAACGTTTTCGATAATTTACTCATTTCGTGTGTAACATGTTTTATAATCACTCAAACGACGATTCTTTTAATAAAGGTAGTAACCTATACTGCTAATTTCGTTTTGTAGAAATGTGCTATGAATAAGTGTATGAATAAGCACTTCAGTGACACTAACCACCAATCAGAATACGTTTAAACTTTAGGTGCTTTGAACATTCTTTAGTCTGTAAAAAACGCTCCTTTTATCACTCTAATCCACAATTTATTGAACTTCCCCTAGTATTTTTCCTCCAAACATCCTGGCTTCTCGTATGCAAATTCAGATAGAGTAGACGAAGCAGTGTTATTTGTATACAATCTATAATGTTATTCATTCTACGGAAATTGAAGTCTTTTCAAGACTGGAATAGACCACACGAGAATTTGAAGCCGATTCATCGAACGTGCAAGTCAATTAGTGGAAAAAGTAACGATAGTAGCTCACATAAATTAAGGCAATATTTGTTATAATAATAAATTTCCCTCTAATTTATTAGTAAAGCGGATAGTTATTATAACGTAAATACTGTGTAAAATACTGCGATAGGCGGTGTTCCACAAACGCTGATTACATCCCCTTAGTTTGGTTTGGTGTTTAGAAGTGCACTGTAGAACAAATGTCTTATTATGGAGCATGTAACTATATTGTTGAAACACTTACCAGTATAGACGGTTGGGTACAATGTTAAAAATAACCTAGCCTGTAGTTTTATAGACAGTATCACACCATGAGTATCAAATGGCGTTCCTCTTTAATAGTTTAGTTATGGTTTATTAATTGATAGCTTTTACTGCTCATGAAAGAAGTCACGAACTGTGATTTTTAACGCTGAACGACTGATCGATCCAAATTTTTCAATCCTAGGGTTAAAAGGATATTAATTGACTGGTTAATCATTGATAATTAAATTTTTCCCACCGATAAATTTAAAACACTAATTAAACTTAGATTGGAAACGTTATTGATGATAATTTTTAGGAATACTGGTAATCAAAATGAATTTTGTTGAAAATTGCGCTTGAGTTTCTACCGATATCCAGGAGTGACGTTGATAAAGAAGAACTGAATGCTTCGTGTAGAAAATGACCAAGTCTCAATTCTCTCCGTCTCGCATAACAACTGTGGAGATAAGTTGTCCAGTCTCAACTCTCTTCGTCTAACATAACAACTGCATGTGGAGATAAGTTATTCAGTTTCAACTCTATTCGTTTCACAAAGAAAATGACTCAGGAGTGATCAAATCTTCGAATTTAAGTGCGTAAATATAATTATTATTCTATTTATAAATGGAGTTACTCAAATAACAGTTCGAGTTTAACCGCAGTATATTGAAGCGTTCATGGAGCCTCTTGGTTATCATTACAATTAATTAATTTATATCTCATGAAAAAGAAAGTTTATATGGCATCGTAAAAAATTAAGATGCATCAGAGTAACGCTGAAAAAAAAACATTTTCTCCAGCTGTTGCTTTTATCTACAATAAATGCTACATATAATGCAGGAAATTCATTTTCTTCTGTCAAATAATTATTAATCTAATTTTTGAACCCTTTCTTAATTTTCTTATCATTTTGTTATCTCAACTGACATTTGGACATAAACTTATCAAGTTAGCGTCAACCAGGCGCTGTCAAAATAGTAATAAAGATTATTGTGTTGTGCCTTTCCCTGGGCTGTCAGTCAATAAATGCCGAGTATAATGTTTCGTTCCATTTCAATTCCTTTCATCTCAAAACGCGCGGCACAATATGGCAGTCAGACCTAAAATTGTTATGGAACAAGTGCCCTGTACGATGAAATAAAATAACGTACGATGACACATAACTTACCCCTAAATAACGTACGATGACACATTACGAATCTTGTGTAATCACTTGTACAAATTGAAAATAAAGTATACTTTAATTCGGAATTGGAAATGAATTTCGACTAATTTTGATATTACAGTACATGTTAGTAAAGAAGTTAGCTTACTAATTTATCTGGCAGTGGCTTGCAATAAAGTGTGTTTGCTAGTGAAATCAAGCATATTAAAGAAAGTTGGTAGTACCCACAGACGTAGTTAGATATTAGTGAATTATTCGTTAACCCTTCAGCGACCCGCCACCTTGCGCGTGCAAAATACTAAATTTCATCAATACCGCGAGGCTGGAACTTATTCATTTAAAAAACCTGACAGGTGACAAAAACCTCCATCTGAGCCTAGCGCAGCCTAAAATTAAGACCAATATATATATTGGACAAATAAGCTTTATATACAAACAAAAATTGACCTTTTGAAAGTCAGCAGATATGTACAGCTGGACGCTAAGGGCTAAAAATAAGTTACCAAATTTAATTTTGCAGCATACAATAACTTACGACTGTGGCGGCACTGGAGGATGGTGAAATTTACGACAGCCCAGAATCTGCTACACTTTCCACTCGAAAGCAGTTTCTTTTATAATTTTATCTTCCCAATTAAAGTTCTAGATCCCTCTTTTGAATTTATATTCACCATATAAGACTGTCAACGAATTTACTGAATCTTTTTGCAAACTGACTCAATATTCTTTTGGCTCAGGTAGTACTTGAGAATCGATGATTCAATAAAGTATGAAGGGTTTGTGAGCTTCAGGGTCGGTCAAAGTGAAATAAGGACGAAGCTTTTTACTACACATATAAATCATTCCACGAAGATCACCAACACGGCGAGATTGTACTGCTCGATTGTTGAATTCTTGTCGATTGTTGAGTTCTAAACGATGCGTATAATAATGATACGGCTAACTGACCATGAGATAATCAACTAATACGATCCTTAAATTTGTAGACATTTATGATGTTCATTCGACTGCTCTGCTGCTGAACAATTCGAAATTTGACCAACATGACAAGTTGAAAAAGAGATAAAATGCTGAATATGTATTGCGGTGATTTACGAGCCATGAAATCGCCAAGTTTTACCAGTTTGACAATTATATTCACTTGATAGGCATTATACGGCATAAACCTGCAGCTGTGAAACAGACATGGTAATCCGTGTTCCCGGATTAGGCTCCCAATTTTTAAATCAGTTTACCATAGAAGATCTGAACTTGATATTTTCTATGGATGGGTATATTTTGATCAATAATCTACGGATATTCCTCGATGTGTTCCGGAAGCTCACCAATGGGGGATAGAATATCCGATTGACCTCATATTTTTACTCTCACTCTCAGACAGGTAATAACTAATATAAAGTTGATTCAGTTACATATCACAGCCTCGTGCATAGTTCATGAAATATTTGATCCATGTATATCACTTACTTCAAAATAAAATCTTTTCAAATAAAACACAAAACTCAAAATTCAAATAAACACAAAAACGAGCATCGAAGAAGCGTATCCCATAGAAATTCCGGGCCAAACCACCTCTTCTCAAATGTAAATCGTCGCCCAACATGAAAAGAAAAACCGGACGTGGCATGAGAGTTGCTCGGTCCGATAATTCTCGGAGTCAAGACTTGAAAATGTTGCACAATTGAGCGGAAGCTCAGTGAACTCGGCTGACTTGAGGAACTGCACGAGTTCTGACAACTTAGTGGAGGAAAAGCTACGCCATTTCTGGGCATTAAAATGAAGGAATTGGACGTTGCCCTCGTAAGAATCCTGAGGCAATTTTGCTGGAATTCTAGCGACTTTTGGCTGAGTTTTGACTGAGTTAAGATCGTTGTGATATACTTGCTGCTCTCGGCGCTCATGATAGAATCTTCAGTAAATCTGAACACGTATAAATGATCAAATATTAATAAATTTCGTCGGTCGCGTGTGTACATGATCATTAACTTGGCAATAGTTCCCTTAAAAAAATCGCGATACGAAAGTCATATGTAACAATAATTTTCCATTTTAAATTATTTGAATATTTTGATTAACATGGAAATAGGCTAAATTCAGCATTATATTTACCGCACCTGCCATCAGGTTTCAGAATCTGTTCCATCTCAGACAACTAATCGGATAATCTCACGTCCATCTCCTTATAAAGATTAAGGCTACTTTGCCTACACACATCCTGTATTGCCTATATCAAATTATGCTTATAACCGGAAACAGTGAATTCAGATTTTAATAAATATAAAATAAATACGTTTTGAATATTGTAAATTTTAATGAATATGTGTAAAATATTTTACAAGAGCCTTGTTATTATGATGAAATGGAAGAGTTGGCTTCTAAATTGATCCTGATACCTGAGATATACTCTAATGGTCTTCATATATTCATGTTCATCATGCCTCAGGTTGAGACCAGAAAAATGATGCTAGTATTAATGGATTTTGATGTTAAAGGAACTCAACTGACCGGAAGTGACCTATCGTTATCCACCCTAGTCAGGCATAGACGAATAATTAAAAGGCATGCACGAAAGTCAGGCATTTCATGGCTAACAATTGAATCTAATAATTAATTAAGTTTCATGAGGAACTTAAAGAATTTTAGAAACTTTACATGCAAATAGTAATGTAAGAAATCTTCCATACGTAAACAAATTCAATTAAGCTTATAGCAATGAAACGAACTTATGAGATCTGTATAGATTTCTTCAACTAATCAATTAATTAAGCGTTGTCTAATAGGCGATGCACTTCGTTTATTTTGGGTGGGTCATCCTAACTCAGTTTGACCCGATGAGATGGTGGTTCAGTGAGCCATGCCCGCCCTTTATTCGTGCTGCGGACAAGGAACTGTGTCATTATGTGCACGACATGACACACTTGCTTCTCTGAGTGTCAGATGTGCGCTGCGAGCTACGCGATGATGAGCTTATAACACGGCAGCAGTGTGATGTATGCAGTGTGATGTATGCAGGGTGATGTATGCAGTGTGATGTATGCAGTGTGATGTATGCAGTATGATGTATGCAGTGTGATGTATGTGGTGTGATGTATGTAGTGTGATGTATGTAGTGTGATGTATGTAGTGTGATGTATGTAGTGTGATGTATGTAGTGTGATGTATGTAGTGTGATGTATGTGGTGTGATGTATGTAGTGTGATGTATGTAGTGTGATGCATGTAGTGTGATGTATGTAGTGTGATGTATGTAGTGTGATGTATGTAGTGTGATGTATGTAGTGTGATGTATGTAGTGTGATGTATGTGGTGTGATGTATGTAGTGTGATGTACACACCACATACATCACACCTGTTATTTCTGTTCTCCTGAAGCCATGAGAGAACAATGCCGAACCAACATGACTTAACAATTGTCATGTCACACAACATATTTCCTGTTATCTCTGTTCACCTGTAGCTAGGATACTAAGTATGAAAAAGGCAGAACCAACATGACAATATTGTTGTCACGTCACATAACATCCTCCCTGTTATCTCTGTTCTCCTGTAGCTAGGATACTAAGGATGAACAAGGCAAAGACTGCGTGACTTAACAATTGTCACGTCACACAACATCCTCCCTGTTATCTCTGTTATCGGGAGTCAGGATGTAAAAGGCAGAGCCGGCTCTGCGTTACAAAGACCAGCCTCCAATAAGGCGGCAGCGGCCGCAGCAGTCGCCGGCGTCTGGCAAGTTCAGGTCGCTCTTTGTCTGCTCGCTATACAATAGAACCGCCGATGTTCTATTTGTTACGGTGCGTGATATTGCTTTTATTTAAAGTGTTATGTATGATTACAAACCTTATATTGACAAACTGATTGAAATAGTTTTACTTCGTTATTGCTTATTTTGGCCAAGTTGGAGCTGTTGAGTATTCTCGAAGGCATCGATTTCTACACAAGCGCTTGCTGTCTTATCTATTAACTTATTCAGATGGCTGATAGGCGTTTCATTGAGCTTCACGTCGGGTCTTTTGTTAAAAGAGGGATATAATATGCAATGAGCGTCGCTTTTATTAATTTATCCAGCGTAATTATACGTCTTATCTCATTATACATCGTTTCTTTCGATATCATTAATAATTTTACGTTCACGCTAGTGGTGAAGAAATGAAATTTTAAACGTTGAAAAGTAATAAAGAATGAAATCTTATGTAACATTTATTTACATCATTTGTTTTAGTTTTGATTGTTTCTATGTCTTCTGTCTCTATCCTTTATCTCCCTATCCTTTACCCATTATCTTAGTCTTTCATTCGTTCATGATCTGTGTCGGCACGTGTCATCTCTGTCATATTTTTTATTGTCATCGTTTTACAGAATTCCTGTCGTAGTCTTTGTCTGCTTTCCTCATACATTCCTTACTTCTTCGTTTCCTCTATCATATTGTAGTGTTTATCTTCGTTCATTTAGTCTACATTTCATATATTTCAGTTTCGTCATTCATTTTTTCCATATTGCTAAATTTAGTTTTTCTGACTTTAATTTTGTCCCGATGTTAGTTGCAGTAGGCCAACGTCAGTGCCACTGATATCGCCACAGCACCAACCTTTTAGCGAGATCGTAGCACTTACGTAGTTAACATGTGCTAATCGAATCAAGTAAATCGTATTTTGACCAGCAGTGCGATGTAATAATTATATAATAATTATTATTAATATTGAAAATTATTATAATATTTTGTACAAATTTATTATAATAATTTGTATAATAGTATAGTATAATTCCCCAGTATAATAATTTGATGGGAATTATACTCAACGCTGGAGGTAAAACAATTCTAGAATTGAACAATTGCTAATCTTTCAAAAGGATCAAATCGAGGAAGATAACAATAATTTTATCTGATTTAATCGTTACATTGAGTTCTTCAGCTTAGAAGGTCCCATATTTTAACGCAGGTCAATCGATAATTAGAACGATTTTAAGATCCAAGCGGACACGCAGGACGGCAGCTGACCAGAAGAAGATATAATGTGCAAGAAATGGACTGAATTACTAACGCAAAAATTGCTCAAGTATTCAATTATGAAAATTAAAACAATGAAGTTCAAAACACCTGTTCACCTTATTTAAGTGCACATCCACAGTGGAGTGCTGTCAGAGGCGATACATACTTGCGAGATCGCAAATAAAAATAGTAAACAGTAAACAATTGCGGCCACATTTGAGTCATATATGAAGTCTGCAATGGTTCAATAATATAAAAGTCGCCACAGTTCCGGAATTTAAAGGTCACCATTATAGATGCTCGAACACTTTGGCAATTAAGGCGAGAGCAGTTAAAGTTTAGAGTTAAAGCGTGACCCGGCAACAGAATTCAGGTTTCCAAAAAATGCCGGAGAAATCTACTGTCTGAATAGCGCTTATTGAATTTTTTATTCGCAAAGAAAATTAACTTTAATTTGGGTTAAATTCAGGAAACTTTCATTCACGTTTGGCGAGCGAGCCAAAGCGTTCAGAAGAGGTGCATAACGCCAACACCCCAAAATTAAGGTATAAACTATAAACAAATAACATACTACAGTTGTTTAGAGTAAAAAATAAATAAGATCTCAAGTTCTGTACTGTAATATAATATATAATTCAGACGCGAGCTGCTGCCCGGTCTTAAATAGACAAGAGGCAGGGTTTGAAATTTTTTCCAACACATTTTGTCCTTAGCGGCGAATTAAGTGCAGTATGAACAGAGTGTCGACTTATTATGTGTTATTGATGGTAGATATTTGTTGGTATTGTCTTGTTAAATCACTCATCGTTTTTTTTTGTTAAATTGCGAATTCACCCCGAGTGTTTCTACAGCGCTAAAGGATCTAACATAACTTCTTTATATCGGATCTGATCAAAAATCACTTTTAAAAATAAATTTATCGTGCAAGGGAAGGTCAGATCATTTTAATTCGTCAATGCGCTGCCTAGAAAACATTAAATCAATAAATAGCGTTGGCGACATCAGTGTTGGCCAACAAACGTTCCCTAAAGCCTATACACGCTAACGTACGTCAGCAGGTCTCTATATAAACAGCGTACGCTGAGCGAGTGCCATACTTAAAAACATCTTTGCCAGTACATGCATGTCATCATTCGTTGAATCAGAACACGCTTCATCGTTTAATGTTTGCAATCATGTTCCAAATGTTAGTTATAGATGACGACGTCAGAGCGATCCTGCTGTCTCGACCGTCGATAGTAGAAATAATAAAAGACACATTACTAATAAACATAATTAAAGACACATTACTTTATTACATTTTTAAATACCAACTTACGTGCAAGTATATAGTTGGTAGAATAAAAAAAAGACCATGATATATATGGACTGAAAGCCTTCGATGTGGGAATTAGAATTATAGTTCTAATTACTCAAAGGTTACATATATATATAGAGAGTGCAATGGCGATAACCGATTCAAAACAATTATTGCTTTCATTGAATACGAAGTCTTCGGAAATTTGGTTGAGATCATTTTCTAATAAATTAATTCTACTATGTCATTTAAGTCTAGTTTGATCATATCCATACCATGCATTAGATATTAATTTTCCATCAAACCAACGATGCTGACTGTAGCGAGAGAGCTAATGGACTCTCCATCACACACGCTCTGTTTAAGGTTTTATAATGACACACACGTGACTTGTTCTTCAATAATTATTCTCTTTTATTTATTTATTCTGCTTATTTATTCTGTATTTAGTCTGGTGCAATGATATAACAGCCATTGAGATCCAATAAGCCTCATATGACAATTTCGAAACCGGTATCTTATATACGAATAAATGATTAAATGTGTCAACATTTTAAAAATTTATTATAGGGATCCCCATTTGTTCGAAACGGGCAATGAAAAGTTACATAGCCATGAAATACAATGCTCATCACAAAGATAAATTTCGTTAAATAATTAATTATCCCGAAAATAGTGTATTGAAAAGACATTACTCGTTAATATAGTAACTTGGATCGGAATAGTTAAAATATCAGGCAATTAACATCTTTGAATATTGGAATTTGTTATATTGTTACGATCATATAGAATAATTCCTTATTTTTGCCTCATTTCGTCAATAGGCATTCTGAATACTCATCTGAATACTCATCAGAATACTCATCTGAATACTCATCAGAATACTCATCTGAATACTCATCAGAATACTCATCTGAATACTCATCTGAATACTCATCAGAATACTCATCTGAATACTCATCTGAATACTCATCAGAATACTCATCTGAATACTCATCAGAATACTCATCTGAATACTCATCAGAATACTCATCAGAATACTCATCAGAATACTCATCTGAATACTCATCTGAATACTCATCTGAATACTCATCTGAACACTCATCGTACTAGTTTTATAATATTCATACTTCATACTTCTTGTGTAACATTCATACTTCTTGTATATAACATTCATACTTCAAACACTTCTTTGTCCCGTATGCAGCAGCTAAGAGCAGGCACTGCGCAATAGGCCGAGCTCTACAGCGGGGTGAAAGCCTGAAGTAGGCCTAAGCCGGCAGGCCTACAGGCCTCCCCACCCCCTCAACCGAAACTCTTTTTCAAAATCTAAATTCGTTCATCTAGTGGACGGCGGAAGGTAGCTTGTTTCTAGTGAATTACTACCGTAATCGTAAGTTATATCAAGTTCCCAAATTCAGGTTCTGTGCTAGCACTCTGGAAGTTTATGTACGTAAAATTTAACGGCTGATTTCACCACGAACAAATCTCAACACTACACGTCTTAAAATTCACGCATAATTTCCGTTGTTGTTTTTTTTTCGGTCTATGGCCGGTCAGACCGTTGTTGTTTTTTGGATGTTTTTCGGTCTTCGGTTTTGCGACCTTGTTTGCTTGACTGTTCGGTCTGGGATTAGATTTCCCAAAAAATAAAATGTCATTTCCAAGTGCCATTCTATTCCTGCATTTAAATTCTTCGGCCGAGACCGGTAGGCTTAGTTTGAATAGTTCTTCCTTATAGTCTGACAAATGAGATGTCAATTGACTTGTAAACTATATTAAAATTTGAAAAAATTCTTCTCAAATAACAGTTGTGCTCATTAAAGAAAATGGTTTTACCGTGCGTTAGAATTTTGTGAATAATTTGTCTTCTGAGGACAATTTTCTTTTCCCTTGTAGATTCAGTACCTACACTTATGGCACAAGTTGTCCAGGCATCGAATTTGAAACTTCAAAATGGCTTCGGACAATGGGTCATGTAGAAGACAATTCATTTCGGTCTTAACCTAGTATTTGATTCCCTAAAATAATCTATTCTTAACTTATTATCGATATTGATAAATGACATTTTAAAGAAAAGTAACATGGGTTCGATAGTTGATTATTGCTAAAAATGCTACGAAACCTTTGAAACCTTAGGAGCAATGATTTATTTATGTTTTACTTATTTATTTTTAATCATTTCTTAATTTTCATTTATGTATTATTAATATTTTTATATTCCTCTAGCCAGCATCGGTGGCACAGAAGAACGCTTTAATATATTAGGCCACAATAAAAGAAATATATCCGAAAAACATTAGTAAACAAAGAAATTCATTCATGCATTTCAACTGGGATTGCAATTCATTCCCGGTTGAGGTAAGGGGTGGACTTTGAAATTGCTTACGCACAAAGACATTCCATTTACAGATACAAGAAGCTGCTGGGATATAAATTTAGTAAATGAATTCACCGAAAATGAAACAATAGAAACTGATGCATTATTGTACAGATAACAATGCAGTAATTCTCAAAACTGATTCTCCTCTAATTCATGGATACGTAGTTTGAAGACATTTCTGAAGCCGGCAATGCACATGTCATGTTTCACGCCCCCGCTTTAGGAGACGCGGGAGATGTGTTCTAGCTCTATATTGTGGGGGAATTGGAGTGGGGGTTATACATAGTTTACTTTTGGGCTCGTGTGAACATAATTTCCCACTTGCAGTTCAACTCTGGTATTGGGAGCAGGGGTCATTGCTATGTTGAACTTTACCTGCAGTGCGGGGCACGTAGTTTCAGACAAATGGTTTCTAGTGTCAAGCACTTAGATCTTTATGTGATACCTTGTATTTAAAGTGTTGCGATATTATTGAGTTGCATCACAGGGAGTATTGGTTCTTTTTAATTCTGTCTAGTCTCCTATCTATGTATAAGCTGTTTCGTGTAATGGATTTTCGTTTCATGCAAATAGTTATATATTCATTTTCGAATTTCATTGACGCGTAAGACAGAAGAAAGTTTTCATTTCGGGGAATTCCAGATGCAAAAGTTATACAGTTGAAAAAGGATTTTATAACCCATGCATAAATACCTTGGATTTTAAACTATTCGATTTCTGTGTAGCTATCGATATTTTCGATCAAACAGCTTGGTACAAAACAGTCAATAAATACCTAACTCCACCCACCTAACTACGTGAAGAATATTTTCATAATGGAACACTCATTCTGCTTTATCACTTCACTTTTGTCCAAATAATTTCATGTGATGAAATGTGCGAGCCATTTTACAGGGTGCTGCACATGAAAAGCCGAAATTTCACGTGGTGGTGCAACTACCTAGATGCTTTCTCGTAGTACGTTGAAATATTAGTATTACACGAACGTCATAACTGCACGTAAAGTTCTATATTGATTTATTTTTCTTGGCAATTTTCTGTCCGTAGTTCCAATTATAATAACCACATGAGCAAAAAATTTCTCTTTGAGGCTTTGCGGCTTTGAATGCGCAGAAGCGTTGCCAGCTCAAGAGTAGTCAGTAGTCTCGTATATTCTGTGGTCAGCTGATCTAGTGAAACTTGCACAATGAGGTGGATGTACAAGGAAGAGAATCCTTTTGAGAAGCGGAAGGCCGAAGGAGAAAAAATAAGAAAGAAATATCCTGAGCGTGTACCTGTGAGTATACTACGCACATTTTTTTCTATTTATTGTTAAAACCTTCGTTGCCTCGCATTTATTGGTTGAAATTTCGATCAAGTGGTACAGTTTCAATAGTTGCGTCATGAATAATTGTTTACATTCATCTTGGCTTAGCAACTTTACGCGGTTACGGTGTTTCTTTATCTTTTGATAGAGAGAATATAGAAAAAACAATCACTTCTTGTTAGACTTGTTTCGACACCATCATAAGAATTGAGTTCATGAATAATCATTAATGCACAATGTTACAAATTGCTTATAGGTACTTTATTCCAATGCCATCCACACAAGACATTGATGACACGAATTTTTTATTTTCATCTCATAGACTGATAGATGCTTAGAGCCAATGGTCTGAACTCTGGAGGCCAAGCTAGCATAGAAACTGTTTCTTTACAGCTTACACTTGAAATCTCTCTGTCTGAATTGGACAATGGACATTAGACCTCATTTGAGGTCTAATGGCAAAAAATTTTGAGGCAATACTTAATTAGGTAATCAAACTTATTGAAGTATAGAATATAATTTCAGTAATTTATATTTGGATAGTTATTGAAAATTTTAAAATTTGAATGAACATTACTGTCATTAGAATTTTCATTGACTTTCTTGGCAACTTAGACATTAGCAATATTGAATATAATAAACTTTTATTCTGGAATACTGTTAAAGAGTAACAAGTGTAAAGTGAATTCTAAACATCCCAGGGGCCGTATTATCAAAACTTCGTAAGTACGCAAAATTGACTTACGAGTGGCATTGCTATGACAACATAATACTAACGGTCTAGTATGGAATATATCTACTTGGCGAGCCGCGACTGAATTTTTCGAGCCGTGGTTTTATGGATTTGCCAGCCGTGATTCCATTTCTATAGCAATGCGGATTGCGGAAGTTGAAAATTTTATGAAATGACATGTTTGCAAAGTGCAAACCGCGATTTTTTAATCAAACAAAAATTTATGACATTCGAGCTGCGAGATTTCATACCTACTGAAATTATATGATATTAGAGCCGCGATATTTCAGACAAAAATAGGACTTTTCCAGACTAGCTAACGGTGGTATTATAAAAACATTTGCGCGGGAAAAAAATTTAGGCTTTTAGCTGAGACTTGCGTACGAAAGTTTTGATAATGACAAAATTAGGGTGTATTTACGTACCACAGAACTTTTTTGTCGTAAGTACAAAAAGTTACAAAGTTTTGATAATCCGGCCCCAGCTCAATTGTGTACTTTTCCTCCTGACCACAGAGAGCTTTACCTTAGGATTTTTTTTTTCATGCAACAAAAAATGCATTCACCTGTTGGAAGTAGGAGTAGCACTAGTCCTTGCTTTTGATGATTTTAACTGGGGTCTGGGGCAACATTTTATGTTATAGTTTTATCAGTATTCAAACAGCAACTTTGTGATTTAATTGTCTTCAGAATTCATTTTCTTTTGGTGCAATTTCATGAACTATGTAATCATAAATTTTATCTAAATTGCCTGAATGCATAAATTGATTTTCTAAGTCTTCTATGTTGTTTGCCTATCTAACCTTTCTTTACAGTAATTGATAGTTTTGCGATAACATGCCACTTGCAAGTTGCAATCCAGCATTGTACATATATGGATTCAATCTTGCAGAAACCAAACTCATGAAAATTTTTTCATTTAATGTGGCGTGAATTAGACAACGTATTGCTTGTTATTTATTAATCTTCATGTATTTTATTATCTGGCTCATTGCTCATTTTTAAGTCTACATTATATGTATAGATCTTATAGTTCCATACTTTGAGTTAGCTGAATAAAAATGTCTTATCTTATTTTTTCTTTATGCATCTTCTTCTGTTTGGCACCATTTTCTACTTAGAGATGTTTGTCCTTTCTTCTAGCAGACCACTACTAATTTTTCTGTATGCAATATTGTACAGGACAGTTTCCTGCTAATAGTTTGTTTGCACTATACCTACCTAAAAACTTGGGCCATTGATGGGGTGACATGGATTGCTGACATATGAGAAAAGTAAACCCTATACACAAAGTTCTTGCCTTAGACAAATTGTTGATGGCTCTTGAAGAGAAGAATGGTCCAAATCACCCTGTCAGTGGTCCAATTCACCCTGTATTACAGTATTGCTTGATTTGTCTCCCAAGGAATGGGGGACCTAATTTTATCTATAATATTGACATAAGTGCTTGATGCTCTTCAGAAAACTTAGTACTTGTGAAGGTTTAGTCCTGTGGTTATTTTTTCTACACAGTGCAAAATCAGTCACTTCATAGAGTTCTGTCTTTTCACAACGTGAATGTTCATTGCTGCAATTTTTTTTCATTTTTAGATTGTTCCAAAGCATTTACCATGCATAGAAATTACCAGTCAGAGTCAAATGAACTCCCTGCTGAGTTGCCAATGGCATCAATGAGCTCCACAACTAGTGAACACCAGCCAGATGTTAACAATGGTGACAACAAGGCATTGTCACAAATTTCTAGCAAATTGGCCACTGCTATGGAAGAATGCAACACACAGGGCAGTGCTGGCTATTTTGTTCAGGGGCATTTTAAATCACACAATCCATTAGTAACTAGGCAAGTTTTGTCTGAAACTATGATGAAGTACGTGCCAAATCATGTTCCAGTGAGTATTGAAAGTATCTATTGCTAAAAACTGTCATGATATGGGTGATTGACTAGTCTTGTATTAATACATCATACATTAACTTCAAGATCTGTTGCTGACTTCATTCCTATCATCTATGAAAGTTAAAATAGCTATCAAATTTATTTGTCTTTGTAAGATCAAAGCTCTTATTCTGCTACACCCATGAGACCTGTACATACCAATTATGTTGTCTTTGGCCATCACATCAATTAATCAGCTATAAATATGATTTAAGCTTCCAAGCTGTGCCTGCCTATCAATGATTTATTCCTATCTAAATCCAATCAGTCACATCACTATTTGCTTGTTGCTATGGTACCAATATTTTTGTGTTTATATTATGTTGTATCATTTAATTATGAAAACATGCCTTTCTTTTATCTGTCTTTCCTGGTGACTTGTGTTTCAGTTCCTTGTTATGTGTGTTTCCTTATGGGTTTTCATTATCTTCTTTGGATGTCCAATGCTTACTCAAAATCTGCAAGTGATGCTTAGCCTACACTCGATAGGACATATTTTTAACAAAAATATTTTTACATCAAATAATTTGTCTATTTTTCTTTTTTTCCCAAAGTAACCTGAAATGTACTCCCAAGCAAAAATGAATTCAGAGAATAGTTACCCGTACAATAACTACCCAGGATTGCAATGTGAGCCTGAACATAGGTATTTCAGTCAAGAGAGGTCTCAATCATTGCCATTTCAACAACAGCATCCAGATCAACTGGCTACCGATTCTGCAGATGGACAGCACAAAGCATGTCCTTTATTTAGTGAGCTACCCTCATATGGTCCCACTCACTCATTCAAGCATGAGCAGTTACCATATCCTAATGATAAATGGCCTTATCTGTATTCAAAACCAGAAATTCCAAGCAAGCACCCAAAAAATCCTGATGTATCAGCATTCTATCCTCCCAATGAGGGAAAGGAGTCCATTAAACAAGAAGAAACTGATCAAGCCAAGGTAGAAAAAAAATATTTTCATGGAACAGCAGAAACTTTTGATGATATCCTAAAATCGTACTATGGGATGAAAAAAGACCATATACAAGACAGAATATCTTTGCAGAAAAGCAATCATACCCAGACTACTAAAGGAAGTCATTGGGAAGCAAGGTTGTGTGACCAAAATGTTGGAGCGCAATTCCAGGAAGGTCAGAAATATTTCCAACGTAAAGAAGCGGCTGGAGACAGCCATATTGCAAATGTTGGATTTGATTATCTGTGTGGAAATTGTCCTGGGAAGAGAGTTGAAGAACATGACAATTATGAGGCTGAGGAACACTATTATGAAGATGAGGCTGATGAACACTATTATCAAGATGATGCTGATGAACACTATTATCAAGAAGAGGCTGATGAACACTATTATCAAGAAGAGGCTGATGAACACTATTATCAAGATGATGCTGAAGAAGAATATGACCAACATGTGGATGTGGAGGAATGTGTTCAACATGAGGCTGTAGAAGAATGTGTTCAACATGTGGCTGTGGAGGAATGTGTTCATCATGCGGCTGTGGAAGATTGTGTTCAACATGTGGCTGTGGAAGAATGTGTTCAACATGTGGCTGTGGAAGAATGTGTTCAACTTGATGATGTAGCAGAATGTCTTCAACATGTGGCTGTAGGAGAATGTGTTCAACTTGCGGCTGTGGAAGAATGTGTTCAACATGAGGCTGTAGAAGAATGTCTTCAACTTGAGGCTGTGGAAGAATGTGTTCAACTCGAGGCTGTGGAAGAATGTGTTCAACATGAGGCTGTGGAAGAAAATGGCAAGGATAAAATTAAGGCAGGCTTCCAAATTGAGGATGAGCAAGTAAATGCTCAAGCCAATGCACAAAGCGATGCTCAAGAAAAGATTGTTGTTGATGGACTTGCTCATGAAGAACTTCAAACTGATAATGATTTTGGGCTTGGTAAATACTGTGAAATAATTGTTAATAAAGTATCGCAATTTACGAAGACTTTCATCAAACAAGAAGATATTGTGTGTAATGGTGCATTCAAATTAGAATCATCATTTAATGAGAGATTAAAACTCAGCTCAAAGGTTGTGAAGACATACCCTGACAGAGTACCTGTAAGTACAGAAATGATCCAGGACTGGAATTATTTGATTTATTATTTTAATTATTCAACACTCACTTCCACAGTTTCTGGATGTTTTGCATTTCTATAGTATATATAAGAGAAATGTACAGGTAATTATTTCTGACTTTGGAATAGCAATAGTGAAAATTTTAGAAATTTATATAGAACTTGTAAAATCTGTGCCATGAAATTACAACATATTTAAAAATCGTTTGGAAAGGGATTTGCAACTTTTTTGAACAGTTGCAATGTCCAAGTAGGAACAGAACATTTATATACTCATAGTTTTCAACTTTTGTTATGACACCGGTATAGGTACATAATATCATGACAGCATACATACGTAGTTTCTTATCATGTTATTGGATTGTGAGAGCTTTAAGACTGAGTCCAAATCATACTATTAATTTTTTCAAGTTTGGTCTTCTCAGAACCTTAATTTATGTACTGCTTCAGTTTTTTTTATTTTTAGATTGTTCCAAAGCATTTGCCATTCGTTGAAATTACCAGTCTCAGTCAAATGAACTCTGTGCTGAGTTGCCAATTGCATCAATGAGCTCCACAACTAGTAAACACCAGCCAGATGTTATCAATGGTGAAAACAAGGCCTTGCAGTGTTATGGAGTTTTTAATGCAACTGATGAGGTGCGCTCAAATTTCTAGCAAACTGGCCGCTGCTATGAAAAATTGCAATACACACAGCAATTCAGGTTATTTTGTTGAAGTGCATCTTATAGGGTATCTTAACTAATACAATAATACGTACTAGTTATTGAAACTCAACTCCTATGTTGTGATGGCAATCCCTAATAGAATTCATGTAGGTATAGAAGGGTTGCACAATTGTGTCAGCTACACCAGTTAATTGCCACTCCCTACTACACCATCTTTAAATCTGTCATGCCTTCTCACAAAGTTGTTTGAATACAGATTATTGAATTCAGAATATAAATGCATTTAGTTTGTTGGCACTTGCTCTATTTGTGATTTCCAACAGCTGTATGGACATGGATATCTTTATTCTGCATTAGATGTCCAGGTTTTCACAAACGCAAACTTGGTTTGTGTGGTGTTACACATTGTTTGCTGGAGAGTATGTCTGGGTTTGTAGCTTTCTTCTTATCTGTCATCTTCATACTCGCAAGTCAGTTTCTGGCATTTTTTTGGCACATTTCTTCATCTGTGGAAAAAAAGCACTATCATGCTCATCATGTCCGTCTGCTGGCGGACTTGAGAAAATGCGCTCTGTCGAATTTATGAAAAATCTCTTAATGTTTTCTACCTTTGCTGGAACCTTCATTGTCAGTGAGGAATCCACTTCTATATTCCCTAGGGAGTTGAAAAACGGAGAGAAATAACTAATTCTTTGGAGTTCTGTGGCTTTTGCTTGCTCCCTGAGCTTGATGCTCCTTCTGTACCACTGGCTACTTTAGCAGAAACCATGTTCTCTTTCTGCTTCTTTTTTTTCCAGCAATATGTCAGTTTCCCATTGCTTCAATCCACCAATTTACCTTTTACCCCTATAAGATCTTACCTCTGCCCTCTGTCTGCACTTGTATTCCTGTGTCTCAGAAAGTTCTTTAACGGTGTCCTAAAGCTTTGCTCACTCTGCAGGTGATCGTGGAGCGTGCTGCCCGGTCTCGCATTGGTGACCTGGACAAGAAGAAATATCTGGTGCCCAGCGACCTCACCGTTGGTCAGTTTTATTTCCTCATCCGCAAGCGTGTCCACCTTAAGCCTGAAGAAGCTCTCTTCTTCTTTGTCAACAACGTCATACCTCCCACCTCCTCCACCATGGGGGCTCTCTACCAGGTATGTTAGGTATCATCTATATCTGGCGGTCAAGGTACCGTCACCATTCCTTTTTATGAAAAATTTCTTTTGACCTAGGAAGTTCTCGCATAGTATTTTTAATGAAAGGTTTGATGTCGGTAGGTAGTTTTAGTTGCCTGTTATTGAGTGGAGGTTCTTCCTGCCAAATAGTACCTATTTAATGCTCAGTGTCTGTCATGAGGAAACACTGACTGACGTAACCTTAGGTTTGTCAATGCTTCTCTAGCAGATGCAGTTTGGAATGTGACCGTTCAGAATAGAGTATTCGATGTTAGAATGGCAAATATGGTACCGGTACTAGTATTAAAGATGTGAAAAATGGTTGACTTTTAAGGTTCTTGATAAAATTGAAGTAAATCAGGAAAATAATTAATATAAATCAGTTGTGTATCCTTGACAACTAACTAATTAGTATATCAAGATCCTATCGAGTCGGATCAAACAGAAAGTTGAATTCATTGCAAAAAAACTGGGATTCCGAACTGAGATCAAGTAGGTAGATATTACAGAGCAGCCCAAGATTCAGCAATACGTTGTGGCAATCAAGGCGAGGATAATGCATTAGTGAATAGTGTAACTGGATATTAGAAAAATAGAGACAAATCCCGATTTTTTTTTTGCTCAGGAGAATCCTCCACTAAAAAGCATTTGATCAGAATTGTAGCTGCTCAATGATAGTTATTTTAATGTCATTTAATATTCTCAACATTTCAATTTCAGAAATCATTTTTCCTTAATCTTCTTTCCATATTATAATACAATGGTTCCATCTTCCAGTCCATGTTCGAATAAATTTCACTTACAACATCTCATAATATATAATCAACTGTTGGTAAACCTCTCTGAATAAATGGTCATATATATCTACAGGCCAGCGTCGTGTCGATTAATTAGTTGCGTAGCGGAGGTTGTAGCACCTACTACTTCTGTGACTACGATACAAGCGAGATAATTCTTAAATTGCTACAGGCTAAAATATACATACGATAATAACAACTGAATCCTATAAACACACACAAAGATTATAGCACTAGGCTAAAATCTATGACACTAAATTCAAATATCAACATACAAGGCAATTATTGAACCAGGCTAAAACTTGTGACAATAAGAACTAATAATAAATACTAACACACGTAACGATGATATAACTACAATTTCTTGTTCAAAGCTTCAGGTAATTTAAATTTTTATATTCTATTATTGTCAAGCTTTCTCTTGAACTCTGGAAATGAACTCTAATGAACTCTAAATGAACTCTATTTCTCTATGAACTCTGGAAATAGTCTTATTTTGTTCTCATTTGTCCTGACATTACAAGCTGTTCACATACTGACTTGTAACCGACATGTTTGTGTCGTGCAGGAGCACAAGGAGGAGGACAACTTCTTGTACATCGCCTACAGCGACGAGAGTGTTTACGGCGGCTGCTCCTACCTCTATTAGTTATGAATTATAGCTGCGGTACCCATGCTGCTCAGTGACTGGGGTCAACGAGCCAGTCAATGGCTACAGGAAGAACAAGGGCTACGCGGATATATTCTACCAATTATTCCTAACTCGGTGATCCACTCGTACAGCAGCCTACGTCTGACATGCGGCGTTCTATCATCACAATGTTACCAACATCATTACATTATTTTTAACAATACGGTATTTATAATGTTTATCGGCTAATCCAACACCGTTATAAAGGAAACGCCCATCATCTCCGCTCAGCCCATCAAATATAAAATATAATTCGCATTACTTTTATGCTTCCAGTAAATGCGAAATTTTATTCTTTATTTGTCTTCAACAATTCCCACTTGCAAGATAGAGAATTGTTATATTCAATATTGCGTTTTTATAACAGTAAATCAAATGTGGAAAGACGCCAACAATCTTGAGTGCCCGGTTATTGTTCGGAGCTCGTAATATTGAAGCGGAGCTCGAGGCATAGCAGTGGCTTGTGATATATGTTAAGAATGCCGCTTTTCTGCACAGTCTGTGTCTGAGATTCTTTTAGCACTCTAAACTGCTTATTCTGTTACGACTCTAATGCGAAACCTCTGGCGTGATGCTGATATAATTTCTTAGGTAGCTACTCCCAGTATGACAGCTTCTGTGTACTTGGGTTCAGTGTCTCTCAACAAGTGTAACTTGTAACAAATTTCTTTCAAATTGTTTCTCGAAAATGTATCCGGTTTTGTCTTCCTTGTGTATGATGACATGGCTGAATAGATATTCGGTCGCGCGTCTGCCTCCTGTTAAATTCTCTTGCCATTCGGCTGACGTTCTTCCCATTTTTATTGCATTTTCACTCCTGAAAAATATGATAGAGTTTTTCTTTAAGAACAAAGTCATCCAACCTTTGCATTTGACGACTGATTAATCGAATTTATCAAAAACTTGCTGAGAAAGGAAAAAAATCGTGTCTGTCCAGAATATCGTGCTTGGAAAAGGTTTTTAGTTCATATGTAATAGTGAGGGAAAGATCCCACGTACCTTCGTAACCGTGTGGGGTGCTTGAAATCTATATTCAAAAAATGAACCGCCTCTTTATCTTCATTTGCTTGTCAGGAATTTTATTGTACTGTTTAACGAGTCGGCACTTGTCCGACATTAGCTTTAATTCAAAGGACGCAGTGGTAGCCTATCGGGGATTTTTTTATGTTAATGTTACTGCCTTGACTTCTCGGAAATAGCGACTCGCTGATATTCTTAACTCGGTGACTTCATAATAGTTCATTTTGGTCCACAGTTTTGGTCCCGTTACTTCAAATCTCCAAAACCGGCTACTTCTTCAATGTGAATGCGGTTAAATTTTACATGTCGAATATCCCTGTCATGCATTTACAGATTTATTATTCACACGGTGCACCTCGAGGCACGTGTGTAAGGGATAGCTATTCACGGTACGTGTTCACGGATTCGCATAACTCGGCTTAGCGCTCACTGGAGTGAGGTTGGCGGCACTTGTATTCTATTTATAATGCTTGGGTGTAGTCACCACGTAGATCTTATTATTCTTGACATTAAGGATCATATTACATTTAGCAACTTTTTTGTGCATTAGAATAGCAAGGATTCCTTTAGCGTTTCGAGTTCAGTCGTATACCGTACTATTCACTTGTTGCTTCTTATTTCTTCTCCAGCTTTATATTATCATACCATGTTTGTGGATATCGTAGACGTGCAAATAAATGTCGTTCCCGACTACTGAATGTTTCAGATTCATTCTTAGGTCCCGCCTACAGATTTAAGAGATTCGAAGTTTTAAGGTAATTCACTACATTCTCCGATCCATAGTCAAAAGATTTATTATCTATTCGCAATCTCGATTCCTAAATGGTAATTTTGATGTTGCCGCTGGAGTCAAGTCATGCCGGCATTTCCTGCTGATGACACTGCTTTGGCTTGATGCTGCTATGCAAGACTTGGATGTGAACACGCGGCTCTTGAAGACATTGGGGAATCAAAATTATTTTCATGAACTGTGCGCATTCGCGAACATCATAGAAAATGACGCACGTTCATTCAGGCGGATTACTCAGTTTTTCTAAATTATGTTTCCCTAAATTATACCTAAACCAATTCTCTACGCCTCTGTGGGGACTTCACACAATATTGTTCCCTAGAATTGGATGTTCATAATTGAATCTAAATTAATTATTTCGCTAGAGAAGTAATACCAAAGTCAATTAAGTGGCTGTCGAGATTTATTTTTAAAATTTCCCGTAAACTGGATCTGAAAAAAATTGACAATAGTTTCATTGGTTTGTTGAACCAAACTAAATTAAACATTAACAACCAAAGTTGTGTTGTGCTATCTCCATGCATGTGTTGCACACTTATTTCCTTTTTATTTAAGTCAGAGTTGCATATAATTAATTCACTGTCATCACACATTGCATCTCAAGCATGGAACTTCTCGCAAAGCTTGGCGACTGACGAGTGCAAGCTAGAGTTTACCACACCATCTACATCGTTATTTTAAATAACGGATTTCAGGTAGATCATTTGCTCCACAAGAGTTCGAATGTTGAATTCAAGCTAAAGTACTATTAGCCTCGCATACCTGCAGAAATTGTCTTTGTCGAGTCATCTTGACATGTCAATTATTGGGCCAATTACTTTTTTTGTGATATAATTGCTATTATAATATTCGGGAATTTGCGTTTGCTCATGATCTTCGTTCTGGATAACGCTGTCATGGTATCTTGTTTCAATAAATTGACATAGACATACCAGTTGTACTTCATTCCTCTTGCTCTTGACTCGAGCGTTTTGATGAGTTCGGTGGTTGAGAAAAATTGCAGTTGGGAAAAATCTATTTTTAGTGCTGATGGAACATTCTCATTGTAAGTCATTAGTCCTTGAAAATGCTAAATCTTCGATACTATCAGCAAAAAGTACAGTACTAAACATAATTTGTAATTATCGCGGTTATAAATTCTGGCACCTAGAATGCGACAATGTGACTTCTGACGCTTTTCTGTACTTTACGTCGCTTTGTGATCAACTACACTTGGCTACCCGACAAATTTCTCACTCTGGCCTTTCTGAACCTCGTAAAAACGAAGAATTAATACGGACAAAAAATTGAAAAGCCGTTACACTTCTAAGTCATTAGGAGGCTAAAGCAATGAAAACAAACTAACAAACCATAAGACTAAGGTTTAACTGAGCTGTTTATTATGAAATAAAACAAGGAGGTGAACGAATTGCGATGCACCATTACCGAACAGCCCCAGATCGGCAAACAGAAACTTTCTTTTCGAAAAGCTTTAGCACATGCAGGCATGAAATACAATTGAGACGATCTTCAGGCTTGAAACAATCTAGTGTCATTCACAGCCCTGAGAAATATCAATATGAACCATTCCTATACAGCAAAAATTCGAAATATCCGTAAAACTCTACTACTAGCATCATTACTTGTGTACTATATTTTATTACTACAACAAGTCCTGGAAGTGCTTGAGTGCATAGAATAATTAAATTGTTTTTGTCCTATTAGAAACAAAGTGTTGTGATACCCAGATGTGATTTGGATTAACAGCTAACCATAAGTTTCCAGAAATACATTTAATGATACACCGAAGACACGCCACAGCCAAAAATTCGCTTCTATTAGGTACTCCGTGAACATGCCTCGACCACGAGCAATACGGGGAGAGCATTCGTGACCAATCACCAGTAACACCAAAAAATATAACTCAATACCCGCTGCAGTGAGTGACAGAGAGCGCATTTTCTCGTCGACGAAAACGTGAAGTCACGGACGGACAGACAGACGGACATGGTGAGCACAACAGTGCATTTTTCCATAAATGAGAAATTCGCTAAAAAGAACCTCGGAGAATAAAATTTTTCTTGTTTAAATGGAATGTATTATTTATTATTCAAATCTATTTTGTATGTTTTTTGTCTTGATCTGACAATCGGACTTGTGCCGCGCGTCGAGAGTGTCAATTTTTATTGCATTAGAAGGTGCTTTTCTTCTGAGGTTCAAAATTTAGAATTTATGTTGACATGATCTGTAAACTCCAGACCGCAGGATTTGCACGTCAATATTTGATCTGGTCAGAGTTGAAGAGAAAGCGAAAGCTTTGGCGTCTTGTTATTGCATAAGAATATTGGCATAATGTAGCTTGAGGCGAAGAAGGTTCTACGGACGATCTTTGAATGCGATCCGCTCGCTTCTTCGAATAAATTTTAGAGAAACTTTCCCATTGCGTTTTTTTTTGGGGGGGGGGGGGTGTTGAAGAATGGGATAAATTTTAAATCGTGATGCTCAAGTACTATTATCCATTAGATAATATTCAGCAAGCTCTCATTTGGCATCTTGTGAATGGCAAAACAAAGCTTGAAAAATAAAATTTCTCTTTGTAGTAAAACCGAATTATGCAAAAAAGCAGGTATTACAAAACACGACTAAAAAGTTTTTATCTTACGGACCTAGAGAGAAATAGATGCGGCTGCTCCCGTATGGTGAATGAACGCAAAATTAGTATTAGATATTTTGAAGCGTAAAAGTGTTACTGAATAAAGAAAGCAGTCGAATCCCCTGAAATAATGATTGTAATTATAAGTCATTGGATCTGAACTCTCAGGAAATAATTGTAGGATCAAAACTTTCACAAGTCGTGTACGATATGGTGCTGGGAGACTACCTCTTTATCTCTGTATCTCGAACGGCCATGAAAAGGTTCCAATTGAGATAAAACACTGAGTAGTCACATAGCATAGCATAGCATAGCATGAATCGACGCAGATGATTAGGCCGACGAGGGCCTGTCGTCGAGTCTCGTCGTCTTGCATTCAAACAAACTGCTAAAAAATGGCCACGTGGCCACGTCAAGTAAAAAAATTTCGCAACGTGCGCTCCCTAAGAGCGCCCAGTCCGATTGTCCAGTGGTCGCACTCTGGTGGGAGGCTCCTCCACACTGAACATATAACTACGCATAACTGAGTCAAGTCGATTCTTGAAGGCGTTACAATGTATTCAGTAAAAAAGTGAATATATTCTGTACAATTGCGTTGTGCTGGGTGGTAGTCCTTACCAGCGCGTAACTATAACATGAAATGAATAAAATCCTGAAAGTATAGAAAACCTAAATTGC
Source organism: Hyalella azteca (assembly GCF_000764305.2). Taxonomy (NCBI): domain Eukaryota; kingdom Metazoa; phylum Arthropoda; class Malacostraca; order Amphipoda; family Hyalellidae; genus Hyalella; species Hyalella azteca. The sequence goes on along the minus strand of NW_025934994.1, from coordinate 162,931 downwards.
GGAACGGAAAAGTCTAAAAAATATAACTCGGTACTCACTGCAGTGAGTGACAGAGAGCGCATTTTCTCGTCGACGAAAACTTGAGGTCACGGACCGACGGACAGACAGACAGAGAGACGGACGGACATGACTAGCACAATAGTGCATTTTTTCCATAAATGAGAAAATGCGCTAAAAAGAATGGAAAATTCGTGGCTAAGAAATATGAATAAATTTTTACTATTCCCTAACAATGGCGAATAAACGACAAAGTGGAAATATATATTTCATTTCAGATGTAAGCAGCGACCTCCGTCACGCTTTAATTTTGAGACATTAAAGATTGTAACTGAGTAGCTCATTCGGCCTGTTTGAAATCATTTCACTATGGAAATTAGAATGTTCTGGGCTCAATTATCAAGCTCAAATACTGGCTGAAAAATAAAAACATGCGAGCATCAACCAGTCTGCCTCTAAACCATTTCATTTGACTTGGTTTGAATGGATATCATTAATGTTTTCTCGGTTTTTATGATCAAATTGAGATTTAATTTACGTATAAACTGTTCTACTCGCTATGTGTTTAAACAAATAAAAAATATGCTCAGATAACTTTATATATTAAGTTGTGCGACATCATCTATTTTCTAGCCGTCTGCTCTCGCTAGTCCACCGCGGCCAGTCGCGAGATGTGTGTAATTTTCGACAGCGACAAACAAAAGTTTCCGGGCAGTCGCGGGGCATTTCTTTGCTTCTGACACGCGCGTGACAGCAACTTTATGTGGAGAAAGTGGATATAAAGTTCCGTGGTGTCGCACGGTGCAAGTCAGTCGAAACAGACACGTTGTTGCCACCGTTCATTCATGTGCAAGCTGGGGGGGCATTACTGGCGAAATGGTGGGTAGAGGTTATTTCTCATTATATATTGAATAACTGGCATTACCTGCAGAATTTATTAGTGAGTTAAAAGTTATCCTTCCGTAATCTACACAATTTTCTTCGTATATCGGAGCAGTGTTCCCGACTTGTACAATTTATACCAATGCGAAGTAATTATCATTAGTGATAATTATCATTGCTTCAAACTTAATTTTTATATGCATCATCGGTGCAAAAAACATGAGCATAATTTTCGTTCTAAAGTCTGGTTCCCAAACCTTTCCCTAAACAAAGATTTCCGAACCTTTGGGATTTTCAAATCTGTAGCTTTTCTGATTTTCGAACTCTATCATTTAATCCTCCCGGGATTCGATTCCACACGAGTCTACAATTCAACTTAATTTTAATAATTATTTCTTGACATTTCTGACGGATAAAAATTCTAAAACACATTTCAACTTTTTTCTACTAATTTTTCAACAGTCCATGCAAATTTCTCCACAGATGACGCTTCTCCCGAAATATTCTATAGGACAGTTTGTCTTAATAACTTCACTGCTGCTGGGTTCGCTTGGCGATCCTATTTTTTTCTACGGACGCGGAGGACAAGAAATCAACAGGAAAAGGTCTTTCCATCACCCCTTTGGACCCAGATCCCCTCCTCCCCCTCCTAACAGACCACATCCAAACAGAGTGCCTTGCCTTCCCAACTACATTCATAAGACAAAATACATCACAAAAACGGTGAGGAAATTTGAAAATTTATCAATTTTTTTATTAATAATGTTTTTTTTGCAAGTTGTCCACCTAGCAAGTTTTAGTGAGGACATTTTTCATTTCATTACATGTAGCTTTGATTTGAGAGCCGAATCATCATTAATATCTTTCCGGTGCTGTGCTCAGGTTCTAACTTTACTTAATTTAATTTTTTACATTTTTTAAATTCCAAATTTATACTAACGTATAAATTTATTATAAATAAATCGCAATTTCTACGAAGGTATAAATTGCGACATAAAATTTATGTACCACCTTTTTAACGCATTTTCTCGTTTATGGAAAAAATTCACTATTGTGCTCGCCATGTCCGGTTGTCTGTCCGTCTGTCCGTCCGTCTGTCCGTGACCTCAAGTTTTCGTCAACGAAAAAATGCGCTCTCTGTCACTCACTGCAGTGAGTACTGAGTTATATTTTTTCAAATAGTGCGTTATCCTGGATAATATTTCCTTATCGTGTAAAGCATGTTGTAATCAGTGCAAATTTAAAATAGGAACGGACATGAAAGTGAACTTTATAGGATTCTTAGGTTTATTTCACAGTGTGTGATATACGTAATACAATAGTTTTTTTTAAATTTCAGACCTCGCTATACAAAACTATTTACGAAACGGAGTTCTTCCCCAAAACCGTTTTTGACACAAGTTTCAAGACATTTGGCTTTGACTTTGACCCCTCGACGGTGACAACCACGTCCACCAGCACCATAGTTAGCACCCGCGTGGAACCCGTTTACATAACCACCACCGAGTTCGAGTCAACCTCAATCACTTCGACAGTTACTCAACTGATCTACGACACGAAACACCTCATCAATTCCTTGCAACACACCAGATTTACTCCAGAAATTATCACCAAAACTATAATTCAAGACGTGTTCCACACGGACATCGAGACTGTGTTTAGTAGTCGCACAGTTACCGTCACACGCACGGAGACCGCCATCAACACTGATTGTCCTGGTCTGCCATCGTCTTCTGATAGTCAATTTTTGAGCAACACTTTTGATTCGAGGGCCAGGCTCAATAGGGAGCTCCTAAAAGCCAGTCTGTTTACTGCTCCTGTCGCGCCGGACTTGTACGAAGATATTAAACTGTCCAATTCAAGGCCTAAAACTACTTACACTGGACTTCTCCCTCCGAGCAACAACGACGTTTTCAGCAGCTCCTATAGAGATGCAGCAAATTACTTCAACCCTCTTGATCCTTTGCAGCAACAGGTATCGTCCCTCTATGGTAGTTCCAATGTGGGTTCCCAAAGCAACCCCTTCATTCATCCTGATAATAAACTATTCAACAGCTTTGGTACTTCCCATCTCAATGCACAACCTCTCCAAAATTATCTGGTTCATGCAGACTATTCATCTCGGTATCAGAATGTCGTAAAGCCTCCACCCGTCTTACCAGAGAAAGACAAGCCGTTCTACGACCATCCCGACGACTACACACAGTTCACTCAGAAAGACATAAAGTTTACACCCTCCCGCCCTGATCCAACAAGCATATCTGACATCATCGGCCACCCGTCCGATAGCGAAGAAACTCAAGAAGATCATTCATATGGAGTCCGCCAACAAAAACTTCTGTCACAGGGAGATTCTCTTTATGGAATAAAATCCACATACCGTCCCACAGGGCAGAAGCCGAGTTATACACCAGAAGACACTCATTACATCGGTGAAAATCCTGACACGGGAGAAGACATCCACATAAGAGAAATTCTAAAAGGCGTGAAAGGAGGAGAAATCCACGAGGAAATTCATAACCATGGTTTGGTTGAGCCCCGTTTTATTCCTCACTCACCAGAGTTGACCCATTTCAGAACTCAGAACTCAAAGTACTCCAATTCCTACCATGAAGGCCCCCCAGTGTACGTAGTCAGAAATCAAGAGGTACGTAACTCGCACGATTATGATTCAGGTATGAGAGCTCAAAGTTATCTTAAGTCACTTCCTAATGAGGATTCAAAACATATCCATCCTTTAATTCCTCAGGAAATTGAATATAGTGGCCTTGTTAAGTCTTCCTCTGAATCAGCTACCGGTAATCCAAAGGCAGTTGAATTTAGTGGCTTTGCTAAGTCTTCCACTGAATCAGCTATCGTTAATCCAAAGGAAGTTGAATATAGTGGCCTTGCTAGGTCTTCCTCTGCATCCGCTAACGGTCAAATTTATCTCAATCCCTCTTCATCCAAATCAGATTCATCATACCAACACCGCATCATGATTCATCAACCTGCAACTCGCACTTCACGGACTCTCTTCCGGTCAGAAATGACCCGACCAAAGGTAGTTGATGTTGACCAACAGGACCGGTCTCTGCCAGGCAGCTACGGTGCTCACTCCATGCCTATTGTCATCAACCTGAACGGTTCGCAAATCTTAGATATGTTCAAGAACACCAGCGCAAATACGTTCACTCCATCCAAATTATTAAGCCGCGAAATTGACACCAGTGAGGGGATTTTTTCACCGCGAGAAATCAATTCTAATGAACATCATCAGAGTTTATTTGAATTAAATAATGTGAGTGATAAAAGGAAAAGACAATTGGAAACAGACCTGCGATTTGACGGCACAGAAATGAATGACTGGGTGCCTCTAGTGCCGTCTGAAACACATGGGGGACCGAACGCGGTCAATAAATTTTATGCAGGTAACGTGTCTCATAAAATAGAAAAAGGATGAATTGAGTCAGTTAATAAAATAAGCATTAATTTGTACAACACCCTTAGTTATTGAGAATCATAAGGAGCACATATATGCACGATTCTTAAGCACTTTTATACGTGGCTAAATTTGCACATGATTTTTCTTTACATATATTTTTTGGCTGTCATATCAATGGAAAGAATGCATAATAAAGTTTCACTGGAGGCAATTTAACCTTTACGGAAGAACGCTTCGCCATTTGATCAAAACTTGATTCCCAAATAATAAAAGAAAAAATTGAACAAATATTCTATAAAATGCCCACTCAAAAAGGCATACAATTTATTTCCTCATTGCGCTTCAAGCCACAGTTTAATGAATCTATATTACGCTATCTTGCACCTTGTTGATGTAGTAAATTTCCACGCACAACTATGCAGCTAGCGATCGATTTGTTACGTGAATTCTGAGCAGGTATGATGAAGGCGTTTCATGATGTTGATGAAGGCGTTTCATGATGTTGATGAAGGCGTTTCATGAAAGCACATCCAATAATCGATAAAGGCTGTAAGTGAAATCTTGCTTAAGCTGGAACTCCCATTGAAAGTTGGTAAACAAATGTCCTAACAGCTTGTTCTTACTTGCACAGCTTGTGCATCAATTTTTTTTATTTATTTCGTTATTAATTAATGTTAGTTAATAAAATGTTTTGAAATATTTCTAATGTTGTTAAGTTTAAACTGCATTTAGCGTTATTTGCGTTTATTTTGTTTTAACTTTGCCGCGAGAAACTTTTACGTATTTAAAGCTATCTTGAAAATCATGGAAAAATCCTGATATGAACTCGTACGTGGAAATACCGCATATATTATGTATCTGGAAATCAATCACAAAAAACATACAAGTTAAACATTATTGAATTAATCTCTCTGCTAGGAATATGTACAGTAAAATACGAAAATACATGGAAGACTTGCGGTCATTAATTAATGTAAAATCCTCTTAAAAATGAATATGGTTGGCGCGTAATGTGGAATATTGCATATAAAAATATTATATTTTATAAAATTTTCCAAGACATGAATTTGATTGGGTGCAGTAAATGAAATCATTCAAATTTAATTAAGGTTTTTAAATATTTATTCAATCATTTTATATTAAAACAACATAGGGTATCATTAAAATTTTATAATGTGATTCATTTATATATTTTAAAAAATACATTGATAAAACTTGCTCGAGAAATAAAGCGGACGAAGGTTAAGTGCATCAGAAACTGTTCATACATTTTACTTACACTTCTATCTTCATTTCATGCGACATGTCTTAGCTAAAACATATTCATTTATGTACGTGTGACTGACAACTTCACGCCGTTTAATTCATGCTGAATGGGGATGTAGCTCATTTATACGATACCGTGCATTCTACTGTACTTTTGAGTGACTATCGTGAGTTAAAATATTTGCATTATAAATATTCGTTACAGTACGAAAGAATAATGATCATTTTTGTAGTACACCTTCGTGCAAATCGCTCCACGAATTTCATGAACTGCATTTCTATCTTCACGAGCTCAAAGTTTCATTCATTTAGCTACGTTGTTTTAACCGGGTTTAATAAAAATAAAATATTTTCCAGCCCCATTTCGCATGGATGCGAAAATAAAAAAAATAGAGTTTTTTTGTTCATAGGCCGTTCATGTCTGAAATAATTAAACTAGTTTTACCTCATCGTTTCTATGTTTCCATTCCGACTCAAAATATTCTGAGTTGAATCTTCTGAATTTCTTCGAGTTGGTGGACCTAAAAATGACGAAAACGTGTGATTTCACTTTTCATTTGATCTTCATAAGAAAGTGAAATCAAAACTACGACTTTCTACCGATGCAAAATGTGGCATCAGTTGATGCTAGGCGTGTCGCATGGCGCGCGTTCAACGGCAATTCGGTCACGGCAATAAAATTTCGTGCCCATGGAAAATATTGACACGCGGTCACAACTCAACGTCGACCTAAAGCTTCAACCAAGGCAACTTTAGAAATTTGAAATTTGTAACTTAAAACAAAAATTTAATTTAGCAACGAAGGGATTACAGATCTACTCGATCATGTGTCATCTTCTTTACTGGTACTTAAAAAAAATAAAAAAAATTTGCAATATAATATCAACGAAGTGACTACAGATCTACTCGATCATGTGTCCTCTTATTTACTGGTACATAAAAAAATAAAAAAAAAATTTGCAATATAATATCAAGGAGGTGATTACAGATCTACTCGATAATGTGTCATCTTCTTTACTGGTACTTAAAAAAATAAAAAAGTTTTCAATAAAATTTCATACCCATGGAAAATACTGACTCGCTGTCTGAACTCAACGCCGACCTAAAGCTTCAACCAAGGCAAGTTTAAAAATGCAAAATATGTAACTTTTCAAAAAAATAAACTTTAGCTTATCAACGAAGTGATTACAGGTCTACTCGATCATGTGTCGTCTTATTTACTGCATGGTACTTGTTCTTCGGTCTGAAATGTTTTGCTAATATTAAGACATTAACATAAAATATGAAACATTTATAAATATAGTGGGAATGATGCTATTTTTCAAAGTATCATGTGTTACTTTATCCTATATTGAACTATCATATTGTTTTGTTTAATACAATTAGGAGGTGCATGCAAGTCGTACGGAGTTCCAAAGAAACTTTAATGCCTCGATTTAATCAGCATTTTATTACATCTAACAATCAACATTAGACGTTCCTAATAAGGCTGATGACCTATATCAGGATATTTATTCAACATGAGTGAGGCTTAATAGTAATTTGCACTGATCTAATGCACACTTTCACATTAAATTTATACCTTCCAATAAAATTGTTACCTTTATACATTTTATCGAGCTTGAACATTTACTGAAAGAGACAGATATTATTAATATTTAATAAATTCAGTCGATACTTGAACATAATCAGGATCGAATATCATGAAAATACATTGCAAAGAACATTTTGTGCATTAATAGCATCGGATATTCTGAGTATAAGGCGCATTGAATTCTCTGTGAATTAATAGCATCGAATACATTGAGTATAAATACCTTTAAATTTTCTCTGCATAAAAAGCATCTAACATTCTTTCCATAAATAGCGTCGAATATTCTGTGCCTAAATGGCATCGAATGTTCTGAAAAGTTCATTATCTTAGGCTGAAATTTGCTACATATTGAGGCGTTAAACTTGCCCTATACTCAGCGGTACAGCTTAGCGATAAGCATGCCTAAACTGAGATGAAAGTTTTTCAAAGTTTACATTCAATTTTGATTAGTTTTCAGTTTAGAAAATGAAAGTGTCTAACATTCAGTGAAGTTTATCCAAAGTTTACGTTCTAACTTGATCAGTTTTCCTATTCATGAAATGTTCATATGTCTTACATGATGCGGAGGAATGTCGTAGATTAGGTTAGGTTAGGATAGGTTAGGTTAAGTTAGGTTAGGTTCAATCTTGACCAGTTTTTCGGCTCGAGAAATAAACATGTCTTGCATGATGTGAGGAATTTCATAGTTAAGGTTAAGTTAAGTTAGATTAGGTTCAATCTTGATCAGTTTTTCGGCTGAGTATATAAACATGCCTTACGTGATGTGGAGGTATGTCATATTTTATGTTAGGTTAGATTCAATCTTGATCAGTTTTTCGGCTCAAGAACCAAACTTGCATAGGCTTCTTCGCGCCTTTCATGACGACTTCCCCTCGAGAGGTGAACTCGAATTCAGGGTCGTAGTTGACGTCCATTTGGAAATGCCTGGAAAATTTGATGAATTTTGAATTATTTTATCACAAGAAACGAAACCAATGCAGAATTATAGCATAGAGTAATTAGAATTAGATGGCAGTATCTAATTCTAAGTACTTTTAATCTACCAACGTCAATTGATCGACTCCCTGAAAACTGTAATCAAATGCATTCTCTGATTATTAATCGAACTTGCATCACGTAATTATCTTGTAACTTAATTGATCTTGAAAACAAATGCATATCGACTATAATTATAATCTTCGAATATACTCTATTTGCACCCAAATCGATAATAGTATTTGTATGCAATAAAGTTGTTTTTGTCTACTCCTGAAACATTTTCTAGAGATCTATAGATGAAACGCACGCAATGGTATTTAATTTAGTGACAATGTACTAAAAAATGTAAAATTTATTTTGTTAAATGTATTAAAATAAAATTAGAATTTCATTGTACATGTGTAACATCAGAGACACTGGATTCTTTAGAAGTGTTGTCTTTAAAAAACAATTTTTAAACGCATATTATTATGAATTATCTCGCGAGCGCAATGCGCATAGCCTATCATTATCGGGGGTGACTCGAAAAGATCAGAAAAATTGATCTAAACTAGATAAAAATAAAAATAAAATAAAATGATATTATAGAAATTTAAGAATAATTATATCTTCTCAGTCACCATGGACTAAAGGCACTTCAGTAGGAAAGATAATGGCTTGAATTTACAAGATGTTTTATCCAAAATAATAATTTTTTTAAACTCTCTCAATGGTGTAATAAATTGAATAAATATTATTTCCGGTTAGTAGAAAGAAAAAATAATCCTAAAATATTAAACTGTAAAATGCGTTTATATATTTTATGAATATTTTTGAACATTGGATAGGATATCTCTATCTAATATGCATAAAATACTTCAACTTTTGGATGTACTAACAACATACTAACAATATCTTTCCTTATTTTCATAAAAGTTATAACTACATTGACTTGAGAGCGTCATCGGAATAATTTACCTTGCCTTTCTCTCCCTTGATCTCAGTGCGGCCGGTGAACATTTTTTAAAAATTGAAAATTATGAAATTCTATCTAACATCCATATATACAGAGTTTAAGCAAACGGACATTAAACAAAAGGACAAAACGGACAAAAGTTTAAGCAAAAGTTTAAGCAAACGGAAGAACAAGAAAGACATATACATTTTTAAATATAGAAAATTACGAACTTCATATAATATTCATAAAAAGTTTAAGTAAACGCACCTGTAAGCGTCATCGGACACCTTGATTCTGCCTTTCTCCTTCTTGGTCTCAGTGTGGCAAATGTATGCATTTTTTAAATATAGAAAATTCCGAAATTCATCTAATATTCACAAAAGCAAACCGACCTGTAGGCGTCATCGGACACGTTGACTCTGCCCTTCTCGCCGGTGGTCTCAGTTCGGCTGGTGAGGTTGACTGTGTTACCGAAGAGGCAGTAGCGCGGCATGCGCTGGCCTATAACCCCGGTCACCACTTCGCCGGAGTGAATGCCTACGGTGATGCGCTGCAAGACGATGCAAACATCATTAACTACAGTGAATAATTTGTAATATGTTTTGAAATTTGGTAGTGAGTGAAGTAATTCATTGTTACGTTGGATAGAGCTGGCCCCCGCTCACCACTCTCACTCACCACTCACTCATCACTCACTCACCACTCACTCACCACTCACTCACCACTCACTCTCATGTCACCACTCACTCACCACTCACTCACCACTCACCACAGGCTCGCCGTCCACCATCACTGAGGCGGCCAGGTCCATCATGTCGAGCGCCAGGCGGCCGATGCAGCGCGCGTGGAACTCGCAGGGCTCAGGCAGGCCGCTAACGGCCATGTACTTGTCGCCCACCGTCTCCACCTGCCGTACACGGCGACGTGCGGCCGAGGGACGGGCGAATTACGGCCAAGGAGTGAGCATAGATTAAAAACAAAATAAAACTAAGCAAAATAAAGTCACAAGCATTTGATAAGTGCAAGCCCTGAAATGCCGCGTGTACGGCCACGGTGCGGTTGGAGTACGCCCGAAAAGCGAGTGGAATATGGCCAAGGGTCGAGTGGAGTACGGCCAAGGGACGGGCGAATTACGGCCAAGGAATGAGCGGTGTACGGCCAAGGTGCGGTTGGAGTACGGCCAAAGGGGGGCGACACGGAGAACAGAAAAACGGGATTGGAACATTATTAATACACAAATGACAGAAAATATTGTTAGGAATATTCATTTGATAAGCAAGATCCGAGATATTCCTATCTAGGTTATCAAAATTTTCCTTATGCAATAACAAGATCCAGAATCTAGAATCTAGAAATGAAAAAAAAAAATCCCAAATGAACGGAGAAAAATGTAACACGAAAATTTATAGATTTTTAGCTAGCTACAATAATAAATTGATATAACTTTGCTTGAGTGATACATCAATAACGATAACACAATTTGTAAATTTTATCTTTAAGCCAAATTTATCATGAAGTTAAATTGAATGGAAGAAAATCTTGAATTCATTTGCCCCACAACGCGACGTCGAACTTGTTACGATAACCAAAAAGAGCCTCAAACAGGCTGGCTAAGTCTACCATGAGCCTCAAAGAGGAGCTCTACCACTACCATGAGCCTCAAAGAGGAGCTCTACCACTACCATGAGCCTCAAAGAGGAGCTCTACCACTGCCATGAGCCTCAAAGAGGAGCTCTACCACTACCATGAGCCTCAAAGAGGAGCTCTACCACTGCCATGAGCCTCAAAGAGGAGCTCTACCACTACCATATGAGCCTCATAGAGGAGCTCTACCACTAGCATGAGCCTCATAGCGCCTGGCGATGTATAGCACAAGCCTCAAAGAGGCTAGCTACGTCTGCCATCAGCCTCATGATCCTTACAGCCGCAGTCGCGACACCTTAGAGCGGTTGGGATTGCGGCTGGAGTCTAGTCACCTTATAGGCGCTGGGGTTGCGGCTGGGGTCTAGTCACCTTATAGACGCTGGGGTTGCGGCTGGGGTCTAGTCACCTTATAGACGCTGGGGTTGCGGCTGGGGTCTAGTCACCTTATAGACGTTGGGGTTGCGGCTGGGGTCTAGACCTGTCTCTTATACACATCTAGATGTGTATAAGAGACAGGCTTCCCTCAGACATGGCTACCTGCTTCCCTTATACATGGCTACCTGCTTCCCTCAGACATGGCTACCTGCTTCCCTCAGACATGGCTACCTGCTTCCCTCAGACATGGCTACCTGCTTCCCTCAGACATGGCTGACCACTTTAACAGACATGACAACAGCCTCCATCAAGTACAGTTAAATATATACCAAAGCCTTGGCTAACCATTTCCTCAGACCTGGTCAATAATAATAATTGCGAGACGCACGCAGTAATATGCACGTTGCATATGTTTAACTCAATTTATTCATTGATGTTGAGCGTTCGAAAAAAAAATAAATAAAATATAATCGAAATTGATTTCATTGGCATAATCTAGCACTACAACACATAGAATACAAATTCATTTTTTTCGGTTCAAATATACAATGATAATATTATTGCTTCATTACTTCGTTAAAAAACATGTCAGGTTATTTTCCTTATATTTTTATCAATGATTATTTTATAATTATAACAGGTGCCAGAACCATAAATTCATAATTTAAACATTTTAAGATAACGCCCGGGCACTAAAATTGTTTCTCGAGAAATACTTCATCTTCATCTTAACACTACATAGGCAGACCAACTATATCTTGTGTTTACTGCATTATATCAATACATCGAGGCAAAACATGCTACAGCATGATTAATTATTTGAAAAAATATAACTCAGTACTCACTGAAGTGAGTGATAGAGAGCGCATTTTCTCGTCGACGAAAACGTGATGTCACGGACAGACAGACAGACAGACAGACTGTCTAGTCACCTTATAGACGTTGGGGTTGCGGCTGGGGTCTAGTCACCTTATAGACGTTGGGGTTGCGGCTGGAGTCTAGTCACCTTATAGACGTTGGAGTTGCGGCTGGGGTCTAGTCACCTTATAGACGTTGGGGTTGCGGCTGGGGTCGGTGAGGATATCGAAGGCGGTGTAGATGTCGTTCAACATCTTGACGATGAGCGACGCGCCCGCCAAGTCTGAATGTCGCTGGCAGTAGTCGGAGAAACCCACCACGCCTGCCGTTATTCTTCTTTTATGTTGTTGACATAAAACGCATGGTAATAGTATCTATTACTAAACTTTATATTACTATTACAATAGTAATAGTAAAAGAAAGAATTAAAAAGAAGAGAAAGAAGTAATAGAATAGAATAGAATAGAAGTGTCGGCGCCGAAGAAACAGGCCCATGGCATATTTCTTCTAATAGAGAAGAAAGATGTAATAGAAAGAAATGAGTATGAGTATTCTTATTAATAATTAGAGTGCTGGTGATGGTAATGGAAATGGTGATGATGATAGTGATGGGAATGGTAATTGTGCTAGTGATGCTAATGGCAATAATTGTGTACATGACTGCGTTGGATCGATGATTGTAGACATCGCAGAATTTTTGAAACATGCTGGGCTTTCGAACCAGCTACTCACTCAAATAATATGTCGTGATAAGAAAGTAAATATGGAATGGCATTTTTAGCGCGTATAAGGCTGTTATGGCCGCTGTTCACCTGAGAATGACTTGGCTAGCGCATATAAGGCTGTTATGGCCGCTGTTCACCTGAGATTGACTTGGCTAGCACATATAAGGCTGTTATGGCCGCTGTTCACCTGAGAAGAGTAACGTCACCACAGGATAACGTTTGGGAGGCACGGGCCTTTTATGGCGCAACTCATTGGCCACGCTCAGGGGCAGTACGGAGTACAACAACCTGAAGGTAGAAATAAATGCCAAGATACGTACAATCAAAGCTTGCTTTATTTGATTTTACATCACCTACTCTGTTCAACAAATTCGACATTCGCTCTCGCGGCACAACTTATTGCGGTGTATCTGACCAAAAAACAGTCAAGAACATGCGAACTGACAAAAATCCTGTGTGAGTTGTGATTCAAAATTCGAATTGGAGAGTGAATTGTTTTTTTTTGTCAGGCTTCACTCGCAATGTCAAAAAAGTGGGAGGGAAAATTGTAATGAGAATTGATAACCGGAACAATTGAATAGGTCGCCACTTCTAAGTTGAAAGCCTAACATTCATTAGTTAACTCCCTGGCGCAGCTATCATCGGCACCAGTAATCCAATCGATCAGTTTTGATTTAAGTCCTTGAATTCAATTCATTGAATTAAGTCATTGAATTCATCTGATATCCTATTTGCATTTTAAAATAACATTCTGTCATACGTCTACACTCTACGGTCTACAGTATGACGGAATCATTCACGAACCTGTCAGTTTTCTGCTTCTCGCTGTCCAGTTGTCGATAGGTTTGCTGAAGTTTATCAGTGAGCAGTTCAAGCTTGGTAGTTAGGTTGTACTCTGCCTCGAACTGTTCATTGAGTAGCACCAGATCTCTGGTAGCGTCATGCAGGGGTATGTCCGAGAGATACAAACCCAGACGGTACAAATCATCCAAGTTTACGACTGATGGCGAGCAAATGAACATCATCAGGTCGTTTTCAGGAATGTGGATCATTTGGCCCTGAAAAATATTATATGTGATCATTTTCTGAATGTTATCGTTCCACATTCGATCAGATCATAACGATTTCAAGTTAAAAATTAAAAAAAATTAAATTATAGTAGAGGAAGATGTGTCGTTACCAAGTTTAGAATAAGATATAAAAACTGAAGTTCATTTATATATTGCATGAAACTCATATGTGTACTTTAAGTTTAAGCTATATCTGATGTTTCAATCTATTTAATTGATATAGTTGCCAAGAAGTAGCAAATTGTAGCGTAACTGAAAATAAACTTTGAGCCCACTCTAAATAATAAAGTTTTGTTTCTTTAGAGATGTATGACTCCAAACCTTAAGCCTGAGCAGTCCCTGTTCCGGTCCACTTTCCCCTCCTTCATCCCTGAGCTGGATGAGGCCAGGCTTGGTGCGCAGCACGTATATGGTGTTGATGTGTGAGATGATGTGGTCGAAAGTCAACTCCATGGGCGGCCGCACCTGATGGAACCGTGTTAATCGTCAGCATGTGCGATATTATGTGGCTTAAGTCAACTCCAAGGGCGGCCGCACCTGATGGAACCGTGTTAATCGTCAGCATGTGCGATATTATGTGGCTTAAGTCAACTCCAAGGGCGGCCGCACCTGATGGAACCGTGTTAATCGTTAGCATGGGCGAACTTACGTGGCCTTAACCCTCTACCGCCTTATTTCACTCTCCTGGAACATAACTTTCAACCTAAATTTTACGTAAGCCATTGAGTGTAGCAACCTGAGGACGTTTGTACGCAACAGAGAACATTTTAAAGTTGTCGTACGTGGCGGCAACCATCAGTGCAAGTCACTTTGCGTTCACTAGAACGTATCCTTTTTGGGAAGTAGGCGCGTGACATATTGCTCCGGTTATAGATCATATCTGGCTGTGGAGGGTTAAGTCAACTCCATGCGCGGCTGCCTCTGTGTTATCAGCATCTCTTGCGGATAGCTCGTTTCATAATATTTTACAAATATTATCTGTAATTATCTACAATAGGCCAGATAATAAATTTTCATACAAAGTTCCTCCCATGTGCATACAAAAACTAAATTCTAGTGAGGAATCAAATGCGCTGCAAAATTTCGGGCATTTTAAATAGCCGTGCACAATTCGTGCATATAAGATTAAGCTCTCATAATATTAAAAAATTCTGGTGTAATATTCTGGGTGGCGAAAGTGCGATGTCATGTTAGTCAGAGTCCTTTTACGATCTAGTTAAACACATCAATGCGCAAGAATAAAGTTAGCTGATTCATTCACCAATTCGAAATATTCATTGATGGAGAGATCTTTTGCGCTCCACACGTCGAAGAGTTCGTTGATGGGAGAAATATGTTTTGCTCATCACGTCGCAGAGTTTGTTGAAGAAGAGACCAATTTTGCTCACTACGTTGAAGAGTTCAATTAGAGATCAGTTTTGCTCACCACGTCGATGAGTTCGCTGAATTAGTGACCAGCTTTGTTCACTACGTCGACAAGTTTGTTGTAGAAGGTTTTGCTCATCGCGTCGAAGAGTTCGTTGAATTAGAGACCAGTTATGCTCACCACGTCGAAGAGTTCGTTGAATTAGAGACCAGTTATGCTCACCACGTCGAAGAGTTCGTTGATGGAGAGACCTCTGCCCATAAGTCCAGGCAAGATACGCGCAATGGACACCCCGGCTTGCACCACCTGCAGGTCGCGGTCGAAAATCAGGTGGAAGGGACACACTTGGCAGAAGGTGCGTGGCGAGATCTTCGGTTCTGACGGCACAATAAAAGAAATAATTTTGGTGAAATATTGACGGACAATATCATCAGCTTAGTGTGATAGTAGCATGGAAGGTTACTGAAATTCATTACCAATAATTTTAAGTAACAGAATTCTGTTAAATGTTCGAAGAGCCGTTTTGAAAACGAAAGAATTATGTTAGTATAAAATTGTGAAGCCATGCTGGTTGTAGCAGTAAGACTAAGAAACACTGAAATAACTGCCATATTTATTCCTCCTATTTAAGATGAGAACAACATCGATGGCTCGATGATGGCATACGCCTGATGTTCAAAAGTTATTACTACTTTTAGTTTGATTAAATTAAAATATCGAGAATTGAGCACCTGAAGGCATTATATCCATTGTTGTCAATTCCTGCGGCCTTACACCCGTCTTGTTGCCGCCCTTCTCCCTGATCAGGAACTGCACGTGGTCAGCTTCCTCCTTAGTCTTGAGGATCTCAACCTCGACCTCTGCACCGTGCAGAGACGCTGCTACCGCCTGACAATAAATTCATAAATTAACAAGCGTGTACATCTCTATAATATATACAGCTGCTCAAATTAACGAGAGTGTGCTTGTTTATAATAGATACTGCTGCTCAAATTAACGAGAGTGTACATGTTTATAATAGATAAAGCTGCTCAAATTAACGAGAGCGTACATGTTTATAATAGATACAGCTGCTCAAATTAATGAGAGTGTAATCTCTAAAATAGATACAGCTGCTCAAATTAATGAGAGTGTACATGTTTATAATAGATACAGCTGCTCAAATTAATGAGAGTGTATGTACATGTTTATAATAGATAAAGCTGCTCAAATTAACGAGAGTGTACATGTTTATAATAGATACAGCTGCTCAAATTAACCAGAGTATATTTATTAATAACTGATAGAATGGTTCAATAAAATTTATTTATCTGTTTTCATTCCCTTGCCACAGGAACGCTGAATTGTCACGCGCTTCTGCTTGACGCTTTTGGCTTAGAAGTTATTTTATTTACTTTGACTAGATTTGCGATTTCTACTTCGCATTTTTGCAGTTATTAACAAAATTAAACGAACAAAGATGTCAGCGACGCTCCAAATTCGTTGAAAAAGAATGAAGATTTTATATGTATCGTCTCACGCCTGTAGTCATGTCATATTAGCGTCGCTGATAGGCCATTTAAGGAGGGCAATAAAATTTTGTTTATTTGCTCGTAAATCCAGCGCGTTTTAAAGCAGGGGAATCAAATTTTTAGTACCCACATTACGAGGGTAAAATATTCGAAAACTTTGGAGAAATTGCTAAAGCTCGTGCCGGGTTATAGAGTAGGCTAGCTCCAAAGAAAGATGGAGACGGAAACTTTCTGGTGATGCCGATTAATTAGAAATAACAATTTCAGCAGAAATTACAATTTATTTGATAAACAGCATATTGAACATTAATTAAGAATAAAATTTAACAATTTATTTATTTTAATTTAATTTATTGAAAGTACGATGAATTTACTTGTAATTAATTACTTTTCTTGATTAATATCAAGTGAATGTTTATTTTTCTTCGTATTTAGACAATATCAATAAAAACATAAATCGAGTTACGATCATTAAATTGAATTATTGCATAAAAAAATAAATTAACTGTCTGAGACAGCTGTCCAAAACAATTTTATGGCCTGACTGACTCAAAAATTAAGACTTCATTAATTTTTCTGTTATTAAAAAAACATCTGATCCTTTTTAGAAAGTTACAGCCTAATTATCATAAACCAATGAGTTTTTCAAAAGACACAAATTCTTCTAACGACCTGCCACTATTTCTACTTTAAATAACTTATATCCCAACAGTAATATTATGAAATTCCCTATTTGTCATGTCCATCATTAAACATAAAATAAATAATTCATATCATCAGCGATCATAATTTTTACCATAATAAAAAGTTATTCATACCAATGAAAGATCATTATTGGTACTTCTATTCAAATCTCACTTTGATGATGTATCACTCGCCTCACCTTGACTCACCATCACCTAACTCACCTTGACTCACCATCACCTAACTCACCTTCACGATGCCAATAACAATGTACTCACCTTGACTCACCATCATTGTACTCACCTTAACAATGCCAATAACAATGTACTCACCTTGACGATGCCAATAACAATGTACTCACCTAGACGATGCCAATAACAATGTACTCACCTTGACTCACCATCATTGTACTCACTTTAACAATGCCAATAACAATGTACTCACCTTGCCGATGCCAATATCAATGTACCCACCTTGACGATGCCAATAACAATGTACTCACCTTGACGATGCCAATAACAATGTACTCACCTTGACGATGCCAATAACAATGTACTCGAGCCCCGGGCGGTTGGAGTAATAGTGCAGCACCAGCGCGCCGTCCTCCTCCCTGTCCGTGCAGCGGAAGCTCGGCGCCTTCATGCCGGGGTACATGAGAGCGAGGTGGTCGTGTAGCGCGTCCAGGTTCTTCATATTAAGAATATTATTCATTAAATATGAAGAACATGTGATAAGTTATACCTACGTCAACTGTTAACAGGTTCTAAATAGATAATATTTGATGCAGTTAAGTCTACGGCAACTGTTACCAGGTTTCCAATAGATAATATTTGACGCAGTCACGTCTAAGGCAACTGTTACCTGGTGTTCAACAGAGTAAACATACATAATGCGTAAAACTTTACAGCAACTGTTACAAAGTTCTCAACAGAATGTGTTAAAGGCAAAAACTGCGCGGCGACAGTTACCAGGTTCTCCATTTTAATATGATATCCTAATTAATTCACAACTCTTACATAGTTCTGGATGGGAGATACCTAATTTTATCAATAATCTACGACAACTATTACTAGGTTCTCAACGAAGTGTTACGAATGTATGCGGCAACTGTTACCAGGTTCTTAAAGAAGTATAAATCTCATGTATATATAAGGCATCAACTGACAAGGTTCTTAACCAAGAATGAGATGTATTAATATCTACGACAACTGTTATTCATTGATTTTTGCTAATGCAAATTTCATTTGTACCGAAATTTTTTTTTACAAATTTAACAACGTAAGCAATACCTGCAGGAAATCGCGAACGGTGGCCCCCAGAACCTGCAGGATCTTATCGTAGCCTGACTCCTGGCAGAACTCGAAGAAACATTTACCGAACATCTCCAGGATGACGTTCGCTGGAACACCTATGCGATATTATTGCATTAATTAATAATTTCGTTAGTGTTACTGTAAACATCAGATACGAATTTTAGTAAGATTTTAGCTGTCAGTTAGTAAGTATTGAAAAAGGAACACTGAATTTCAGGGACTTCATAAATTCATGAATTTTCAAATTTCAATTCGAAAATTATAAACTCTAAAATTTTCCTAATAATATGATTAAGATACCCCAAAATATAACGAATGAAATTTATCGCGTATTTATCTTACTAAGAGATAAATTGCAAGTTGAATGTACATTACATAAAGAGAAAAAACGCCGTTTTTAAACTACGCTAGATATTGAAGTGAAAGCTTGAGGGACACTTTTCGAGTCGAATTAGAACTCCACTAGAAAAGGCAATTTAATTAATCTAAATATATTTCAAGGTATCTCTAGAAAACGTTCTTGTGAATACTGAAAATAAAATATTTTAGTACAATTTTTGTTGGAAACTTTAACTAACAGAGGACTTTGTAGGGAATTGAGTACAATGGAATACAAAAATTTATATTGCCTCTTTAAAGGCGCAATTTGTATTTGTGAAGGTAATTTAATAATAATTAATAATGCTTATTATTAACCTTCAGATGTGAAACTAACTACTCATTAGTTTATTCAATAAAAACAATATTCTAACAAATTTCTGGATATTCTGAAATAATCTTCCATTTCCTCGACGACTCCAAATTTATCTATTCTTCACATGCGAATAAAAAGGTAATCTTTCCGTTTATTTTCTGATAAAACAATTTTAGCTCTACATTTGCATAAGAAAATAACTAATCGGCCGTTTGCATGTCAATAAAGATGCTAAATACCGAGCACTCTAGACGCTGCGCCGACGATGTTGTAGGAGATGCTGTCGGCGTAGATCACGCGGATCAGGAACGATCCTTCCATCTCGTAGCTCGCCTCCCGCCTGTACCATACGTACTATCAGTTAGCAGAGCGTTCACATCACGTACTATCAGTTAGCAGAGCGTTCACATTCGTACTATCAGTTAGCAGAGCGTTCTCATCAGGTTTTAACAGTTAGCAGAGCATTCACATCACGTTTTATCAGTTAGCAGAGCGTTCACACCATGTACTATCAGTTAGCAGAGCGTTAAAATCACGTACTATCAGTTAGCAGAGCGTTCACATTACGTACTATCAGTTAGCAGAGCGTTCACATCACGTACTATCAGTTAGCAGAGCGTTCACATCACGTACTGTCAGTTAGCAGAGCGTTCACATCACGTACTATCAGTTAGCAAAGCGTTCACATCACATAATATCAGTTAGCAGAGCGTTCACATCACATACTATTAATAACTATCAATAAGCAACTGCTTTCGATTGGTAGAGTCCATTACCTGCTAGACTGGCAATTGATTAGTAATTGATTGAGACACACGAATGCCAAGCAGGTGATGTGAGCAGTGAATTAGTTGTCTATTTTCAATTAGTAGTCAAGCGTCAATTAGTCTATACCGTCGCACATATGATGAGCCAAGAATTTTCAATTTATTCGTCAACATGCAATGCCGTCTTTTCAAGAATTATTTTTTTAATGATTTGCTGAGAAATATTTAATTAAATACATGGTTAATTTATGGACTACCGTGTAAATAAATTACGTCTAAAACAAGAGACGAAATAGAAGCTATCGTATTGGTGAGGCGATCGCAAAATATGGCATCCCTCCGCGCCATTCAATTGACCAACCACTGGCCGCATGTTCATACCTGAACGTGTTTGGCTCAATAAACCACAGACAATATATTCTAATGTTAATTTATTGAATTTATTTTGCTCTTTTCCATCATAAATATTTGTGATGGCTGTAGGTGTAACTCACTTGATGGTTTCCCATGTCTCCTGGCCGAAGTTGCGCACCACCAGCAGCTCGATGGCGTAGTTTACAAACCCGTACTTCAAACCATTAAAATTAACAAATTAGTGGTCATGTAATTAGTATTTACATCAGATTCCTTGATTATACATATTCGTTGATATTGAAGAAAGTTCGAGTTTTTAATAATATTTCTAATGTTTTGAATTATGGAGATATTACTAAATATGCGATGACTTTCATCATCAATTAATTCTGATAATCGACATGTTAATTCAATTTATTGTCCAATTTCAAAACCTAATTATAATAATAATTAACAATAATAATAAAATAAATAATATGTTAAGTGAACAAATTGAATGTGGTTCCGCTGCCAGAAATTCTACGGAAATATTAATGAACATTCCATTTACTATCCTATATACCTTGCACGATTATCCACTGTGATATTTTAAAAATAGTTACAAAATTTTGAGGAAAATATTCAGGTAAAAATTATCTGAATTATCTAGACTTGAATCAATCATAATGACATAGAAAATCATGACTTGATTAATCTTCACAGAAACGGAATACAATAAACTTTATAATTTTTTATCCTTTATAGTTCTTCAAAATGAAACAATAATTAATATATAAGTTCTCACCATTAATATAGCTTTCTTCTGTTATTCCGCAACACAAAGTAACCTCTTATTGAAACTTGCAGCTCAGGTTACGAACGCACTCTAGGAGAGGTGAAGTAATCAATAGGGACCACTTTGTACGTCCATCTTCCTTTTAGTCTGGCTTCACACTGCCGAGGGATGCTGCGGTGATGTTGTCGTACCCAATATTGCATGCATTTTCAAAAGACAGAATCACAATTATATGGGACGTTTTGTTTCAAGATCGTACAAGATTAAAGTTTAGAGCATTATTACTTTCAGTTTGAAATGAACATTACAAAATAAATGAACATGCTTGACATTGTGGTTACGAAATGATATAGATTGACAGTAATCGTACGTCTGGGCTGATGTTGAGGCGAGATAGCCACAACTGAGATGTTGGCCCTCAGCAGCACACGTACTTCACTCAGCTCCTTATGTCAGAATAAGCGACTCAAACACTTTCACTTGGTCGCTCTATATCACATAAAAGAATATTAAAAATTATTGTCCATTGCAGATCTAAAGTTATGTATAGCTTAAGAGAAAACTTGTTTAGAAAGATGATTTTTTTTGTATATGGTATCTTTGTAACGGACAATTCTTGTGAAAAAATTATTCTTTGTCTTGTTTATTACTCATTTGAATAAGTTAGAAATCATTAGGGATGTAAAAGTTAAAATTGAAATTCATATTTTTACTTCGATCGTTCCGCATCAAACTAATCCGTAACCTTCGAGTTAATCAGCATCGCAATCATCGTTTTTAAAACAAGAGATAAAAAGAAAAGATATGAAAGATAAGTCAAAGCTTCTCACGGATATCAGCAATGAAAAGCAATACATTAAAGCATTTATTGGAATATGACACAAATGATCTCCAATAATGGTCCAGAAACGGCAAATTTATTTACATAAATTATTTTTATGTAAAAAATTTATTTATAAATTATTTATATTTGTCCTAATCATACGATCATTGATCGTATGATTAGGACAAAGGGAAATATAATTATACTACGCGAAGAGTTCAGCGCGATGCGCGTGTCAATTTTCAATGAAATTATTCATAGACCAAAATGAGGGTTAAATCAACCACAGCAAGTCTTCTCAACGAATAATCAACACACGGATGAACTCAAATTCTTGTTTCTTTCATCCGAACTGTTGAACAACAAGGAAAAAATAGATATTTTTTTAATCTATTCAGATATATCGCGTTATGAATTTATCTGGCAACTTGGTACGATGGTTTTCAAATTTGGTTTAGCGATTGGTTTTGGAAATTTTCTTCGCTTTTTAATTTCTAACCAATTGGTGATTCAAGCAGTCGGTTGACATTGATAATGGTTTTACATATATAGCACGGAAAGCATTGACCGCAAAATACAACACTCTAATGTGAGGCAAATTAATCTGATGATCATGTATTTAATGGCTGTTAATGAATTTGAATGAATGTTAATGAATTTAATGTAATGATTTTAGACTTTGACCCAATTATCGACGATCAAATGTGATCAATGACTTGATGTTAAGTTTTTTTTCTAGATCTTCGTCCCATGTCAATTTCTTAAAACTCTAGCAGCTCTGCTAGTTATTGAGAAGCGATTTATTGAGTTATTGAAGTTTTTATGAATTATACGTCTAATGAAGACCAAAATATTTTATTCGTAAATTTAACAGGTAACCCTATGGTTTCTATTGTTATAGCGGCGTTGAAAAAGTGTCTATTTATGACCAATTGCGTAGTGCAGAATTTGTGGTGCGAAAAGAAAAATGTTCATTACGTATCTTGAAAAAATCTACATAAAAAATCAGCCTGTTGGTGACGCTGGTGCTCATGCCGATGGTGCTAGTGTCTGACGTCAGTGATGCTGGTGCTCATGCCGATGGTGCTATTATCTGACGTCAGTGATGCTGGTGCTCATGCCTGTTGTGCTAGTGTCTGACGTCAGTGATGCTGGTGTCTCACACAATGTCATAGCAAGGCGCATGTAACGAAATACATTGTATCACTGAATTATTGCAATGCCGTTGATACATAGGCAAACTTATTCATATTTTTCACGTTTCTGTTGCCAATACAATTGAAGTATGTGAATATATCTTCTTGGTATTTTCTTGCATTGGAAATGATGAATAAGATTAAAACAATTACGATTTTATACGCAGATTCCTGAACGAACCGTTACATGTTTCGATGAAAACTGTTCGAGAGGAATGTGAATAACGATAAAACTATTACAATAATTTGCACTCAATAAATATTTTTACTATTTAAGCAAGTGATTTTACTTAAATGCGTCAGAAAAATGTGTTCCAAAATGTTTAGAACCGCAGCCGTTTCCACGATTAAAAAAGAGTGGAAAAACCTAAACCAGTTTTCGGGACATAGCAGTTTCTGTCTCAGAAAATTCATTGGAAAACCTGCAGAACTTCTTTCCTCTTATTTTGCACGGTATTTTTTACACGACAGCACACGAGAGCGTCGCTGTATGGCTTCGCCGCTCTTCCTGTTTTAATTCCTCCGTTGTCAGCCCCTGTTTGCTGGCCGCTGTTAACAGCTCCAGGCAAGGCAGGTATAGACAAGCCTCCTGTTTACCGGCCGTCTAAATTACCTTAGAAAATTTGATGAAACTCACACGGCCGAGCGGGACCGTGTTTTAACAAGGAGGGTATCGGGTCCGACGGAGACGCGACTCCGAAACGATGGAGCTGGACTCCGAAACGATGGAGCTGGACTCCGAAACGTTTTCGTTAAAGATACGATGAATTTTTGTGGAGTTTTCTTTGCTTCTACGTTTTTAGTCTAACGGAGCTTTTTACCTATAAAAGAACGTCGTTAATGTTATTCACATTCCCTGAGAATGTTGGTAGATTTTTTACATGAGTGGGCGTATACAGCCAGGGCAAAAATCACTTAAAAAATGTTTTAGAATATTCGTCTAAATACCCTGAGTAATCAGTTATTAGAAGTTTCGATTTGAGGCTCTGTGAAATTATATTTTTTGCCAATTAAATTTTCCGTCGCATGTTTCCTCATAATAGGATCATAATACACAAATGAATATGTTTCTAACAAAATTTGTGTCGGCAAAATGGAAACTTTTTCATTCCTAGAAATAATGTTTGATTAATTAAGCCGTTCGTGCCGAGATCTTGATACCAAAAAATGTATAAAATCTTGCCGTTAAAGTTACGCAATCCTCGCCAAACTTTCGTTTAATGAAGGAGCCGACGGAGTGTAAGACCTGTGAATGATGGGTTCGACGTAGCATGGGTTCGACGTAGCATGGGTTCGACGTAGCATGGGTTCGACGTAGCATGAGTTCGACGTAGCATGGGTTCGACGTAGTGATTCAGCGTAAGGTCTGAAGGATTCAGCGTAAGATTTGAAAGATTCAGCGCAAGGCCTGAAAGATTCGGCGTAAGGTCTGAAGGATTCAGCGTATGGTTTGAAAGATTCAGCGTAAGGTCTGAAGGATTCAGCACAAGGCCTGAAAGATTCAGCGTAAGGTCTGAAAGATTCAGCGTAAGGTCTGAAAGATGCAGCGCAAGGTCTGAAGGATTCAGCGTAAGGCTTGAAAGATGCAGCGTTAGGTCTGAAAGATTCAGCGTAAGGTCTGAAGGATTCAGCGTAAGATTTGAAAGATTCCGCGCAAGGCCTGAAAGATTCAGCGTAAGGTCTGAAGGATTCAGCACAAGGCCTGAAAGATTCAGCGTAAGGTCTGAAAGATGCAGCGCAAGGTCTGAAGGATTCAGCGTAAGGCTTGAAAGATGCAGCGTAAGGTCAAAAGGATTCAGCGCAAGGTCTGAAGGATTCAGCGTAAGGTCTGAAAGATGCAGCGTAAGGTCTGAAGGATTCATCGTAAGGTCTGAAGGATTTGCCCAAATGGCAGAGTAGGTCTGACGGTGTGCAGGGCTATTGTAGAGAGGATCTAGTGGATTATTGTGAAACTTCAACTAGTAGGACACTACGGATGGATGGAATAGGATATCAACGGATGGAATAGGACACTAATAGTAGGAGACTACGGATGGAATAAGAAGAGGGACATCCACGAAGGCGCAGCTGTCATCCGTCCCGGTACTTCATCGCTACATCACCATCCGTCTTCTCCAAATCACCGCTGGACTTCACCCATAAAAGAGAAAATCTGCCTCTGACTGCTCTCAGAGCGTTGTCATCATTTGCGCTGCCCTGGTGCTTTTTCTTGGAATTTTTATTAGAAATCCGGACACCAATCGGACGCTCACAATTTAAAGCCGAATGTGGGTTTGGGTTTCAATACGCTTTCCGGGCCTATTTTCACGTTGTCTATAAAAAAATTTACACCCAACTAAGCTCGTCATTTCATTTACAACCTTGAAATACTAAGATTATTTTATGGTTTCATATGGCTTGCGCCGTGGTATCTACAGAGCCCTAAACTCGTCATTTTTTCCCCTTGATCTGTTGAAACAATTTCTTCACAACCTCACATAACCCAGAAAGAATTTCCTATTTCTCTCCTCCGTCTAAAACAATAGAAAGTTCATTTATTCATTTCAGTATTTGACTCACGTAATCGAAAGAACGTTTCCATGCTCACAAACACATAATTTAAACCGTGAATTTTCATCTTTCCCCCATCATTGAACATTAGAACCATTTGCCCGACACAGCATATTTTCTCTGCATGCAAATTGCCTGTTGAGAATGAGAAGATCTAATTAATGGCTTGGCTGAGCACCTGAAGTATAAGCAACCTTACCTCAGATGGAGTGCGGTCACACAATCAGATTAAAAAAAAAAAACATCGCGCCACATTATTTTTTGGTCATCTGTAACTTTGGCTATTTATTAAATCTCTGTCGCCAAAAATTCATGTTGTTACCGCGAGTTTATCGTATTTCAAAGATTCTATGTGTGGTTGATACTTTCGTAAAATGGAAATCTGTTCGTCTGTCTGAAATTCGGAAAAATTGTCTTCCACCACATTGGTCTATCGAAACACTTACGGTACATAGAACATTTTTAACCATTTGGGGGAACTTACATAGATTTGAGGACAAACCTTATTCAAACACGAGTTAATTTTCTCAATTTAAACATAAACTTGAAGAGAATGAGACATAATTTTCTCGAGTTATACACATTATATCCACAGAATATTTGAGTCAAAGTTACGTAGTGTCCATCCATCAGCAGCAGCGAGCGCTGAGCCAATAAGGGCGCGGCACGTGTATCACATGACAGCCAATCAGCGGGCTGATGACCAAGCACTGCAGCAAGTAAACAAGCAAACACGAGTGTTCACATTACTTTATACCAAATAACAGAAAGAGATCTCTTCCGGGACGTGAGGGCAAACTTTGTACAAGGCAGCAATATCTTCGATCTATAATTACATATTGTAATTTACCTCCTGTGCTGTTTATCCCACTAAAAAACATTAGGTACCAAATTGTTCTGATTCTTTTCTAGATTTTGGTCCAAATGTAAAAAATGATAGGGATCGTTATGCGTCGAAATAAATCACCCACCCAATTGTTAGACCTGCACGTGCTTGAATTTTACCGCAGAGTGAATTCAAATTCAGGTCGTTTATGAGCGCCTTCAATTGAAGCCTTTTACACAGATCAGCTTTTGGAATGCACCAGGTTTCCTTGTCAGCTAACAGCCTTAAGATGAAGGATAAATTGTGTAAATATAATAATTGTCTAAAACAATTAACGTTTAACAATGTTATTTTTAATGTCGACATTTTTGATGTAAATTGAAACAGACTTACCATATTTCATGGACAATATCTAAAGTTTATAGACAAAATATTTCATCGCTGTGAATAAAATGGTTTCGTTGTAAGATAATTTTCCTTTGCTTAAATCTCAAGAATTATTTCCATGAGACATGTTTCATTTCAATTCAGTCATGTTTTTTCACTGAAGGGTGATCCAGGTACAAAAAAAAAATTTGATCACTCATTCAACCATTGAAATTTTGAACCAATTAAAATTGAATTATTTAAAATGTTTCCTTTACGTCATTTGTGTTCAAAAAATTTCTAAAAAATGTAAAAAAACTGAAAAAAATAATAATAAAGTATTAAAAATAATTAGAAAATAAAAAACTGCTGATTATAATTCCAGTGTAAAATTTCAAGATCAATTCTACTTGAAATTGTGACATGTCATGCAGCAGTTTGCGTAGCGGCCTCTGCCTTGATAGCTTAATAAGTAATACGAGGGAAGAGCTGTCGTCCAGTTGAGTTCACATCGCATTACTGGCCACGATTGAGCCAGCCTATCTCATCACTCGGACGCTCGATATTGCCTGGCTATATTGAAGTTCGATTGAACTCTACAGGGTCCAATAATTCTCTATTGAAACTCAATTACTTTTTAGTGCATCAGTCCGACTTATCTTTTTTATGCCATCGTTTGTAATTACGTTAGAAGATTAGACAATTTATGATGACGGTTAATTAAGATATTAGTCGATGAGATTACGTTCCATATATAGCAAATAAAAGATCGTTTTAATTTTCTCGGAATGAATCCTAAACCCTCACTCGGAAAGCGTTAAAGGGTGTGTTAGATTTTAAAGAAAAACCACTGATGATCGCTGTCCGACATGCTAATAATATTATACATGTCCTACACTCATTTATTAATTTATTTTTAATAAAATAAAGAATGGCTGAGCGTGGCGTGTCTAGACAGGCATATGAATTTGGAGTATCCTGAGAGTCCCACAAGATATCTCCAGTAAAGGCCTCTGCCAGTGCTCAGAATGCGGTGAGAAATTAGGTTATGGCACCGCAACAGCCACGTTCATCCTCCTACAAATACACAGATGTGGTATTGCCTGGGAATCAATCGTGTTTGGTAGCGTTGGGTCCACAAATTCACAAGGGCCATTCATAGACGCTGATTCGATAGTCGCCAGGTTCCAAAGTCACCAGCCTTAACTAGCTGGTGGAAACCTCACGTTTCATCGTCTCGATACGTGAGAAGCAGAGATATGACTGGTGTTCTTAACTTACATTTCGTAATATAAATGTGTCGAAAAATAAATATTTATCATCTTAACCATTGCGAATACGGGTAAATAAACATGGCCGAGTTCACTGAATCACGTCGGGCGTGACCTGAAAATGCAGTAATATTACGTATTTATATAATGCTGAAAAACAACTTTTTGCGTAACTCATAATAAAAAATTTTTAGGAACGACACAAAAATCTGTATCTGTTTTCGAGCATTTCTACATCTTAACTAGAATTTCTGGGAACAAATTCCTTTTCAGAAATTCTTCTCAATCCTTCCTTAATTAGCCTTAGCGACGTTGCAGTCATCAGCCATTTCTTGAAAATTTTCCGCATTTCTAACAAATTTAACACTCTAACAAATGGCTAATAGGATGCTAATCTCGTTACGAGTGACACAAGACAAACTGAATCTGAATTTAGGCCACTAGATGCAGCTTGAAAAAAAGATCTCTAAAAAAGATATCCAAGAACGATCTTAGAACATCAAAGCTGGACAACCGTGAGGATCCGAACTGTAAAGTTAGAGACTTCAAATTCATTTTTAAAGAGAAATTAATTAGTGATAACGATGAAAACTAAACTTGCGCCAGCATCGAATAGATCCATTATACCTGATATACTTTATACACCAATTACAAACTATTGAATTATTCACCAGTGACTTGAATTGTTCTCATATTTTTGTCAAGCTTTGTGGAACCACGAAATAATACAATATTATATTATTTTATATATATATATATATTAAATCCTGATTTTTTTAAGATAAGCAGGGAAAAGTATTCGTTAATCAAGTCTCATTAGCGGCGCTGTGTTGGCGGGATAATAAAATATTTTTTATTATGGATTAAACTTCCTAGCAGCCTAATTTTGCTGCTTAATATGAAAACATGAATTTATAGGAGAGCGATTAATTAAAGACAAATGAGTCATGCTTTACTTTTCTGGGGAAGTATTAAACAATTTAATCATTTATCTATTTTATAGCTTCATTCAATATGAGATTTCTGGTCGCATAATAAGAATTTTCCCAAAATTAGTTTATCCTATAAATCGATAAATCAAAATCATTTTAAAATAAATCTAATCATTCAAATCAAATGATCATTTCGCACCCTCCCATGTATTTCTCACTAGTGAAATTTTCCAAGCTTCCGCTAACAATATATGGACATAATTAATTCCATTCATAGTGTACATTAAAAAAATCGCTTCTCTTTGAACGAAAAATGAAATTAGGTTTTGTGCTTTTTAGAACAAGGGGAGCGCGAGGACAATAAGTGACATGCGTCATTATTTCTATTTTCATCCACAAAATATTCCAGGATAAAAATTCTGGAGGAATTTTAGCGAGTTTAATTGTTAAATTATTCACAACATATTTTAGCAATACAATCCATCAACAATCTAAAAGCGATTCTCACATTTTTTATTGCAATTTCTTGCTAAACATAGCGGAATCGAACAAAAGGACAATAGCTTACATTATATTACTGTCGAATTTTTTTACATCACAAAAGAGAAAAGTAAATTTCTGGTTTCATTAGATTTGGCTTCTCAATTTAGCGATAAAAAGAACTGATATTAAAGTTTTGCTCACATAAATTCAGAGCATAAAACAAATAAAATGCTCATGCAATTTGGTGCAATAATTTTTCCTGTTCGTATTAATGGATAAAATGAAATCATTTTTTTAGAGTCGCGATAATTTTTCTCCAATGAAATTACAACGTCATATTCGAATTGAAAAAGGAATTCAAAGTAAAATAAAAAAAAGTATAGCGGTATCTAAAGTGAAACAAAATGGATTGTAAAAATCAAGTTTTAATGAGGAACAACGCCGAGCGTGTGCTACAAAAAATTTAACAAATTTAAATTTTTGTATTTATAAATTGTTGCACAATATAATTACAATTAATCAATTGATAAATTTATAAATAAATTTTTATAGACTTCATGAAATTTGTTAACACTCGGCCATATGAGTTGCGTTAAGGTACTTTAAATTAGCTTCAAAAAACTTTAAATAATAACCTTGGACAGAACTGGGTTAGACCTCTTTAAATCCAACCTTACCTCGTCTGAACCAACAAAAAGACTGCAAACATACATTCAAATTATAAAATAATCCGCAATGAACGCCTAATAAACCTGTGTTTGTGCGCTCTCAACGACCCGAATTTAAACGCCACGGCTCTGCCGGTCAACATCCTGGCTTTGTTTACAACCACTTTTCTCAAGTAAATTCAATATTTTATGCGAATTTTAAAGTTTCGGGATTTTGGCCTTCCTCAGCCAGCCTTGCACAAGATATGGCCTTGTTTGTTTTATAAAGAATTTTTATTCTACCATTGTCTTCGTCTGATTGAGGAATTTTGAAAACGACTATTCTGTACACGGTTGTACATAATCTTTCTCTCACGTACCATGTGCTATAAGCAAACATTCCAAGGTATTCTCTCCTAATCGCGAGTCACATTATTCCTCCTAAAATTATGCTTCAAAATTATGTATAAGATTTTCATCAATATTATTGTCGCATGTGACCGCATCCAGATTAGATTCATCGACCAACTAAAAAGTAAACTATAATTTAACGTTGCTCAAGATCGCTGTAAAAAGAAAGCATTGGCAGTACTCAGAGTATGGAATTTTATTCGATTTAAAAGAACCATAGTGAAGCAACGCATTAGCAAAAACGGCTACCATAAATTTTAGTATGGACATTGCCAGAGGCAATTAACAAATAAATTTTGATAGACTTCCTTAAATTCGTTTAAATACCTACCACTGGTTTAACAGTACTAATGTATTACCTTCATAGGAAATAAACACGTGGTACAAATCGACCGTTTACGAATTTTTTGTCCTATTCAACATGCGAAGTTTACGACCTTGGTTTTGTTAGAAGGAATTTACGGACCAGCCACCATATTTTTTGCCTTGACTCCGGGCTTTTCTGACAGGTTTAACCTAAGTTATGCTGGAGCTTTTTAGCCGCTCTCCTAGATAAGCTTGTTATGACCGAGCCATCTCCCCATGCCGACCATTCCTAGACTTTTTAAGCTTGGGAGCGAAATGACTCAGTATATCAGCACAATTCCACTCCCTTAGGGAGAACTGGCATTAAAAGTACAGTAATTTAATTTACTGTGATTACATATTCTATGATTAAACACTCAAGTCATTGCTAGGTCTTCTTTGTGATGAGCTTTGTTGCGCTCGATATAACAACGATTAATTTAAAAAGAGCAAAAATAATAGTAAAATACAATATTATTGAAAACATAAAATGAGTGAGCTTTTAATTGCAAGTAAAATTATATTAAATTAATAATTATTCACACAATACGATAAATTTTTGCTTCAAGTTGAACTCTATAATGAAGGATATTTTTATTATGATTTTTTATTTTGTATTTCATTTCATCCGCTGATTTCAATGCCTTATCAAAGATTTTAAGATGCCTTGGCAAAGATTTTAAGAGTGATATTCATGATTCTGGCGCGCAATCACACTTCAAATTGTTGTAGTAAATATCGACTACAGAGAAAATGTAGCAGTCAAGTGCCGTCCAAAAGCACCTATCAAATAGCTAACTGACTTCGAGCTTAACCAGCCATAATTATTAACAGTTTTTTCTTAGTTTAGAGCGCCCGAGATTTACAAATCCTAAAAATATCCCAGGTTTAAAATTTCTCTGCGTCATCCAGGGTATCGTGTGTTATGTGTCGCCTTTCAAGGCAAGAATAGAGCGCTTCAATTCTTTGGAAAACAGCGGCCATTAAGACTGCATGAGAAGGAAAGACCGCGAGAACCCGATATCTTGGCCGCAAGATGAGACCTTCATAGAGTCCTAAAGTCTCGGGAGAACCGCGTGCTGAAGTGATGAAGCGGACGTGGATTACCGGGTTCACAGCTGGTGCATGTACCCAGTGACCTCATGATCTTTATTTTGCCTGAAATGGGAAATGACGGCAATATTAAGCGCTGTGAACGGTAAAATTAAAACGGAAACTGAATGAAATTTAGGCTAGGAAACAAATGCGCATGAAATAACGTCTGGGTGCTTATTCACGTTGAAAGTATATGACTGAAAGGGAAATTTATTTACTAAATGAAGAAAAATTGTTAACTGTTATTATAAAGCGACTGTTTATTTTCAAATTCAACAAAAATTTTGCAGTGCAAGTTAATTCCATCGGATGCAACGCTAATGAAGGACAGCAGCTTCAATATGGCGAGCAATATCGAAGCAATTTTATGGCGGCATGAGCGAAATTTTATCCAACAACTATGATTAAATTAGACAAAAAATCGAAATTGCGATGACAAAGCTATTAAGCTATTAAATCTATTCTCTATAAACTCATAAATGAATTACAGCTGTCAGGCTCTATTTGCGCAGAGGTTCATTCACGCTTTGGACGTCCTGCATGACCACGACCAATCGTTTTGTAGTCTAGCGCTGTATAATTAAATCGGGCATTCAGAAATACCTGGACAAACTTTTTACAATTAAATAACTGTAGTTGAATGTATTTTAAAAGCAAATCATTAAGTGTTCGCATCGTGGAAATGTTGGCGCCTAATATATTGCAAAGTAAAGTAAGTATACAGTATAGTAAGAAATATGAAATGCATGCCAAGCTAATTTCAAGATTTCTATTATGCAAGATTTTTATGCTGGCGACTGGAAAAATACAATAAAATAAATGTATTATTTATTTGAGCTCCATGAAAAAAAAAAGACTAGAGACTTTAAATTTAAATAAAATACTATAGAAAGGAAACCTTTTGAACGGCCGTGACGCTCACAGCATGGATCGAGACCGTATATCTTAGTTTTATATTTAGACATGCAATGTACAGTATATTGAAATGGATTGTAACCAAATTCAATTAAGATTTTCTGAGAAACTATAACCAAACTTTTGCGTCAAATCAATTCCCCGACTTTATACCCAAGATCTTCTCACAGGAGAGCATCAAAAAATAGATGTTCCAGAGTAAGACATGAACTGTGAAGGCCACTCCAGTGGAGCGTCCTCAGGATATTGTGATTGAGCACGCGTCGTCGCGGCCGATGAAGCGCAAAGTCTCGTAACAAATTCTTGTTTTACATCCCAGTGAAAATTTACAGACGCGCCAGCTTCTGATTTGGATTACCAGAAGCTGGGGCGACTCTAAATTNGAGATCATCAGATGTTGAGATCATCGGATATTGAGATCATCAGATGTTGAGATCATCAGATGTTTAGATCATCGGATGTTTTGATCATCGGATGTTGAGATCATTGGATGTTGAATCGCACCCGTGGTTATTTGAATGACCCAGAATGAATGGATTTGCATGCAAATGTCGTATGAATGAGCATACATTTACAATTTCTTTTTTATAAAGCCCACCTCAACTCAACTTTATAATTTCATTGTTCTTTCATAAGCAAGTGAGCATAATTTTTAAAATTTACTTTTTTCAAAGCTCATTGAAACTTTTCGGCACGAGTTTAAGTGAAGGTTTGTTTTTGTACGTGCATTCAGAGATCATGTTTTGCAGATAAGTCGCCGAGCGTCCAACTTGACGTGAACGCATTAAAGGTTCGGAGCAAAAAGCAGCAGCGTTTTTTGCTGAAATGCATCACCCAGCATCGATTTCCCTATTTAGGATATGAAAAAATGAAAGATTTTGCAAGGTCAAGATCTTTTTGCTTGCAAGATTCACCTTCAAGGCTTTCAAATAATGAAATTAGGCTCAAAAAGTTTCAAAAATTAACTATTTAGGTTGCTGGTCATGTTCTGCTGGTCATATTAATTAAGTAGGTTGCTGATCATGACCTGATTAAAAATGAAGCAGCAAGTTGTACATTTAAGTCCTGGTGATATTCAGTAAAAGAAATAACATTCCATCTAATATCAAGGTGAAGTCCCCTTTGATTTGATTACATCCGAGCCGCGAGCTAAACTAATGAATTTAAAATTTAATTTGCGACTCACATTCCACGCAATCGCTTTTGATCTTGGAAAACTGATTCTGCATTGAATTTTAAAAACTATTTCTTTGCCTAAAAACGTCCGCTTGAGATTGAGTTATTATTTAATAGAAAACAAAAGCGACTGCTGACAATTTTACATTTATGGCTAACACGCCATAAATGTAAAAAGTATTCATATATGCGGTGAAAAATAGGGTGCTATTATTATAATATTTCTAAACACTAATAATATTATCATAAACATTTGAATTTGCTACACGAAAATTGCGAATATTCAACTGTATGCTTGTTTCAATATAAAGAAAAATTTAAAGTTTACGAATCATTCTAAAATTTAAGCCATTTGAGAATTATTCGATATAAAATAGCGATATGCAGCACGCAGAGCTTTAAGCATTTATTTTTCTCAAATAATGCAAGCTACGCTGGCAAACTTCAAATAAATAGTAAAAACCGCTCAGCTCTGAAGTCTTTCATAACGAGTATAACGGCAAGGTGGAAGGGAAGAAAATTCAAATTATTTGTGTTAATAAAGATATCTCAAGTATTGGTTCATCTTCTCATTAATTATCTAGAAACGTCACGATCGCGCTTCGGTCTTTATTTTGTATTATTATTGTTACTTTCTTGTAGCGCTCTTCCACGTTAGTTATCACGTAGATTGATTTTCCGAGCTCATCAGCAAACATTAAATTTAAATTGAATAAAATTTTGAAACATCTACACAAGAAAGAATCATAATAAATAATTATTTTTGCTTATAACACCAACTCAGTTTAAAAAATTGTTGACTCGATGCTATTTCAATGCTCGTCGCACGCACGATTGGACTGACGGACATGCTGATGACATTGTATCGTTCCATCGTCTTGATTCTCTGCAGAATTTTTCAGGAGCCATACTTTCAAAATTTGCTAAGTAAACGTAAGTACTTACGCTCTATTTTCTTGTCTATGATTGGTGGATTTTGCTTGAAAGGCTGTCAATGATTGGCAGTTGAACTTACGATCTCTTAACTTTTTTTGAAAGTATGGGCCCTGGGGCATACTTTTAAAACTCGCTAAGCGAACGTAAGTACTTACGCTCATTTTTCTTGCCTATGATTGGTGGATTCTGCTTGAAAGGCTGTCAGTGATTGGCTGATGAACTTACGACCTCTTAACTTTTTTTGAAAGTAAAGGCCCTCGTCGTGAACTGAGAGCAAAAGAAATGTCGTAGCTCTGTTCCTTGCCACAATTCCTGCAGCTGACATCGGGGAAACAGACAAAGTAGAGCGCAAAAAAAAGTTTTCAGAAACTTTAGTATTTTCTTGTGTTGTGTTGAGATTTTTTCCTCTCTCAGGATCATTAATACGGAATAAAACGAATTCATGAAAACTCTCAGCTCGTGCAGACAGGGTAGAGAACTAGAGAGAAATTTAATAAGCGCTTTTTAGATAATGACGTAATGAGTGTTTTATAGATAGTTCATCATATAGTTTTCCAATATTTTTGATATGAAGATCATTCAACATCGTAAACTTAAGAATTTTTTTTAAATATAAATTTTATTCTTCGCTATAAAACTCAATTATGAAAAAAATTGACATTCGTTTGAAATACAATCTCATATTTTCCATGAGTACATCATTTTATATTTCTTGTGATAATTTTATCCAATATTCAAGCTTGCCTTTTTTTACAATATAGAAGCATGAGTATTGACAATGCGATGAATGAGGCGGGCTGAAGCTGCAGCACCGAGCTTATCAGTCCGCGGCTTGTGCTGCACGTCAAATATTGTGCTCTTGAGCCAATGGCGGATATCTTCTGATAACGCAAACGGCAAATCAATTGTGTGCGGAAATGCTTTGAAAATTCATTAAAAATTCGTTTCATTACGTGAATGAAATAATCATTTGCGTGCGGGGATGCTGTAAATTCTCAAATTCATTACGTTAATTAAACGTGAGTTTATGCATTAAAATATATTCCAAAATATGTCATGACGAGCCAACTTAGCCACACTGATGAGCAGAAAACGACTGAAATATACTGATGCACTCGATCATTATCACTTATTCGAAATTGTGCTCAAGACTTACTCCAAATACAGTGATGCCAGCGATGCAGTAGTTTGACTAGTTAGACTAGATAACTACTGTGATCAGGCAAATACGGTTATTATAAAATAAATATTTAAAGTTTATACGCGGTCATTATAAAATTATAAAAATCAGGCATCTAAGCGCAAAAATTAAATGATTCGTTACTCAAACAAAATGTATATTCCCATAATAAAAAATACAGAGGTAATAAAAACAACTTAATTCAAATAATATTAAGCGCATGAGAGCAAAATGCTGGAAATATATCATGGCTCGTACTGTCGTACATTATACGGTAAATCGTGCTGGACGCCGTGATGGAAGCACAGCGTAGTTCTTCAGAAATAAATGCTGGCGGAGATAAATACTGAAGATCATTACGAGAAGTTAGGACCAGACGCGCTCTGCAACTTGTGTTAGTTATCTGCAGTTACCAGGCGCCCTCATGGCTACCTGCTTCCCTCAGACATAGCTACCTGCTTCCCTCAGACATGGCTACCTGCTTCCCTCAGACATGGCTACCTGCTTCCCTCAGACATAGCTACCTGCTTCCCTCAGACATGGCTACCTGCTTCCCTCAGACATGACTACCTGCTTCCCTCAGACATAGCTACCTGCTTCCCTCAGACATGGCTACCTGCTTCCCTCAGACATGACTACCTGCTTCCCTCAGACAT